>NC_082728.1:53662046-53962046 GCF_030144855.1 Hypanus sabinus | reverse complement strand
CTTCTGCAAAGGCTAAAGTTCCAATGTGTAGAGAAGGTAATGTTACTGAAAGTAACTTCTGCAGCATAGGTAGCACACTCATAAAATTGGTTGCAGACAACTCTAAATCATATGGTTACTGTTGCTAACAATGTTTAGATCATGTTAGCACATATTAGTTATCAGCAAAATTGAACTGTACACTCCTTTGAGTTGAATGCATTACTTTCTATTCAATGCATTCTGTGGAAATGTTGTGTACATAACTACTATGGGTGGTTTGGAACTGTATAGATATTGCATGTAGAGTGCTCAGTGCCATGGAATACTCCAATGCAAGCTGAATTCAGTAACCTACCTGGTACCATTTACAGTGGAACAGCCATTGACTTGGTTTAGTTCTGCAAAGGCTAAAGTTCCACTGTGTAGAGAAGGTAATGTTACTGAAAGTAACTTCTGCAGCATAGGTAGCACACTCATAAAATTGGTTGCAGACAACTCTAAATCATATGGTTAGTGTGCTAACAATGTTTACATCATGTTAGCACATAGTAGTTATCAGCAAAATTGAACTGTGCACTCCATTGATTTGAAAGCATTCTTTCTATTCAAAGCATTCTGTGGTAAGGTTGTGTACATAACTAATCTGGGTGGTTTGGAACTGTATAGATTTTGCATGTAGAGTGCTCAGTGCGATGGAATACTCTAATGCAAGGTGTATTCAGTAACCTACCTGGTACCATTTACAGTGGAACAGCCATTGACTTGGTTTAGTTCTGCAAAGGCTAAAGTTCCATTGTGTAGAGAAGGTAATGTTACTGAAAGTAACTTCTGCAGCATAGGTAGCACACTCATAAAATTGGTTCAAGACAATTCTAAATCATATGGTTAGTGTGCTAACAATGTTTAGACAATGTTAGCACATAGTAGTTATCAGCAAAATTGAACTGTACACTCCTTTGAGTTGAATGCATTACTTTCTATTCAATGCATTCTGTGGTAAGGTTGTGTATATAACTACTCTGGGTCGTTTGGAACTGAATAGATATTGAATTCAGAGTGCTCAGTGCCATGGAATACTCCAATGCAAGCTGAATTCAGTAACCTACCTGGTACCATTTACAGTGGAACGGCCATTGACTTGGTTTACTTCTGCAAAGGCTAAAGTTCCACTGTGTAGAGAAGGTAATGTTACTGAAAGTAACTTCTGCAGCATAGGTAGCACACTCATAAAATTGGTTGCAGACAACTCTAAATCATATGGTTAGTGTTGCTAACAATGTTTAGATCATGTTAGCACATAGTAGTTATCAGCAAAATTGAACTGTACACTCCTTTGAGTTGAATGCATTACTTTCTATTCAATGCTTTCTGTGGAAATGTTGTGTACATAACTACTATGGGTGGTTTGGAACTGTATAGATATTGCATGTAGAGTGCTCAGTGCCATGGAATACTCCAATGGAAGCTGAATTCAGTAACCTACCTGGTACCATTTACAGTGGAACAGCCATTGACTTGGTTTAGTTCTGCAAAGGCTAAAGTTCCACTGTGTAGAGAAGGTAATGTTACTGAAAGTAACTTCTGCAGCATAGGTAGCACACTCATAAAATTGGTTGCAGACAACTCTAAATCATATGGTTAGTGTGCTAACAATGTTTACATCAGGTTAGCACATAGTAGTTATCAGCAAAATTGAACTGTGCACTCCATTGAGTTGAAAGCATTCTTTCTATTCAAAGCATTCTGTGGTAAGGTTGTGTACATAACTAATCTGGGTGGTTTGGAACTGTATAGATTTTGCATGTAGAGTGCTCAGTGCGATGGAATACTCTAATGCAAGGTGTATTCAGTAACCTACCTGGTACCATTTACAGTGGAACAGCCATTGACTTGGTTTAGTTCTGCAAAGGCTAAAGTTCCACTGTGTAGAGAAGGTAATGTTACTGAAAGTAACTTCTGCAGCATAGGTAGCACACTCATAAAATTGGTTCAAGACAACTCTAAATCATATGGTTAGTGTGCTAACAATATTTACATCATGTTAGCACATAGTAGTTATCAGCAAAATTGAACTGCACACTCCATTGAGTTGAATGCATTACTTTCTATTCAATGCATTCTGTGGTAAGGTTGTGTATATAACTACTCTGGGTCGTTTGGAACTGAATAGATATTGAATTCAGAGTGCTCAGTGCCATGGAATACTCCAATGCAAGCGGAGTTCAGTAACCTACCTGGTACCATTTACAGTGGAACGGCCATTGACTTGGTTTACTTATGCAAAGGCTAAAGTTCCACTGTGTCGAGAAGGTAATGTTACTGAAAGTAACTTCTGTAGAATAGGTAGCACATTCATAAAACTGGTTGCAGACAACTCTAAATCATATGGTTAGTGTGCTAACAATGTTTAGATCATGTTAGCACATAGTAGTTATCAGCAAAATTGAACTGCACACTCCATTGAGTTGAATGCATTTCTTTCTATTCAATGCATTCTGTGTTAAGATTGTGTACATAACTACTCTGGGTGGTTCGGAAGTGTATTGATATTGCATGTAGAGCGCTCAGTGCCATGGAATACTCCAATGCATGCTGAATTCAGTAACCTAACTGTTACCATTTACTGTGGAACAGCCATTGACTTGGTTTACTTCTACAAAGGCTGTAGTTCCACTGTGTAGAGAAGGTAAAGTTACTGAAAGTAACTTCTGGAGAATAGGTAGCACACTCATAAAATTGGTTGCAGACAATTCTAAATCAGATGGTTAGTGTGCTAACAATGTTTAGACAATGTTAGCACATAGTAGTTATCAGCAAAATTGAACTGTACACTCCTTTGTGTTGAATGCATTACTTTCTATTCAATGCATTCTGTGATAAGGTTGTGTACATAACTACTCTGGGTGGTTTGGAACTGTATAGATATTGCATGTAGAGTGCTCAGTGCCATGGAATACCCCAATGCAAGCTGAATTCAGTAACCTACCTGGTACCATTTACAGTGGAACAGCCATTGACTTGGTTTAGTTCTGCAAAGGCTAAAGTTCCACTGTGTAGAGAAGGTAATGTTACTGAAAGTAACTTCTGCAGCATAGGTAGCACACTCATAAAATTGGTTGCAGACAACTCTAAATCATATGGTCAGTGTGCAAACAATGTTTACATGATGTTAGCACATAGTAGTTATCAGCAGAATTGAACTGTGCACTCCATTGAGTTGAAAGCATTCTTTCTATTCAAAGCATTCTGTGGTAAGGTTGTGTACATAACTAATCTGGGTGGTTTGGAACTGTATAGATTTTGCATGTAGAGTGCTCAGTGCGATGGAATACTCCAATGCAAGCTGAATTCAGTAACCTACCTGGTACCATTTACAGTGGATCAGCCATTGACATGGTTTAATTCTGCAAAGGCAAAAGTTCCACTGTGTGGAGAAGGTCATGTTACTGAAAGTAACTTCTGGAGCATAGGTAGCACACTCATAAAAAATTGGTTGCAGACAACTCTAACTCATATGTTAGTGTGCTAGCAATGTTTAGATCATGTTAGCACATAGTAGTTATCAGCAAAATTGAACTGTACACTCCTCTGAGTTGAATGCATTACTTTCTATTCAACGCATTCTGTGGTAAGGTTGTGTATATAACTACACTGGGTCGTTTGGAACTGAATAGATATTGAATTCAGAGTGCTCAGTGCCATGGAATACTCCAATGCAAGCTGAATTCAGTAACCTACCTGGTACCATTTACAGTGGAACGGCCATTGACTTGGTTTACTTCTGCAAAGGCTAAAGTTCCACTGTGTAGAGAAGGTAATGTTACTGAAAGTAACTTCTGCAGCATAGGTAGCACACTCATAAGATTGGTTGCAGACAACTCTAAATCATATGGGTAGTGTTGCTAACAATGTTTAGATCATGTTAGCACATATTAGTTATCAGCAAAATTGAACTGTACACTCCTTTGAGTTGAATGCATTACTTTCTATTGAATGCATTCTGTGGAAATGTTGTGTACATAACTACTATGGGTGGTTTGGAACTGTATAGATATTGCATGTAGAGTGCTCAGTGCCATGGAATACTCCAATGCAAGCTGAATTCAGTAACCTACCTGGTACCATTTACAGTGGAACAGCCATTGACTTGGTTTACTTCTGCAAAGGCTAAAGTTCCACTGTGTAGAGAAGGTAATGTTACTGAAAGTAACTTCTGGAGAATAGGTAGCACACTCATAAAATTGGTTGCAGACAACTCTAAATCATATGGTTAGTGTGCTAACAATGTTTACATCATGTTAGCACATAGTAGTTATCAGCAAAATTGAACTGTGCACTCCATTGAGTTGAAAGCATTCTTTCTATTCAAAGCATTCTGTGGTAAGGTTGTGTAGATAACTAATCTGGGTGGTTTGGAACTGTATAGATTTTGCATGTAGAGTGCTCAGTGCGATGGAATACTCTAATGCAAGGTGTATTCAGTAACCTACCTGGTAGCATTTACAGTGGAACAGCCATTGACTTGGTTTAGTTCTGCAAAGGCTAAAGTTCCACTGTGTAGAGAAGGTAATGTTACTGAAATAACTTCTGCAGCATAGGTAGCACACTCATAAAATTGGTTCAAGACAACTCTAAATCATATGGTTAGTGTGCTAACAATCTTTACATCATGTTAGCACATAGTAGTTATCAGCAAAATTGAACTGCACACTCCATTGAGTTGAATGCATTACTTTCTATTCAATGCATTCTGTGGTAAGGTTGTGTATATAACTACTCTGGGTCGTTTGGAACTGAATAGATATTGAATTCAGAGTGCTCAGTGCCATGGAATACTCCAATGCAAGCTGAGTTCAGTAACCTACCTGGTACCATTTACAGTGGAACGGCCATTGACTTGGTTTACTTCTGCAAAGGCTAAAGTTCCACTGTGTCGAGAAGGTAATGTTACTGAAAGTAACTTCTGCAGCATAGGTAGAACACTCATAAAATTGGTTGCTGACAACTCTAAATCACATGGTTAGTGTGCTAACAATGTTTACATCATGTTAGCACATAGTAGTTATCAGCAAAATTGAACTGTACACTCTTTTGAGTTGAAGGCATTACTTTCTATTCAATGCATTCTGTGGTAAGGTTGTGTATATAACTACTCTGGGTCGTTTGGAACTGAATAGATATTGAATTCAGAGTGCTCAGTGCCATGGAATACTCCAATGCAAGCTGAATTCAGTAACCTACCTGGTACCATTTACAGTGGAACGGCCATTGACTTGGTTTACTTCTGCAAAGGCTAAAGTTCCACTGTGTAGAGAAGGTAATGTTACTGAAAGTAACTTCTGCAGCATAGGTAGCACACTCATAAAATTGGTTGCAGACAACTCTAAATCATATGGTTAGTGTTGCTAACAATGTTTAGATCATGTTAGCACATATTAGTTATCAGCAAAATTGAACTGTACACTCCTTTGAGTTGAATGCATTACTTTCTATTCAATGCTTTCTGTGGAAATGTTGTGTACATAACTACTATGGGTGGTTTGGAACTGTATAGATATTGCATGTAGAGTGCTCAGTGCCATGGAATACTCCAATGGAAGCTGAATTTAGTAACCTACCTGGTACCATTTACAGTGGAACAGCCATTGACTTGGTTTAGTTCTGCAAAGGCTAAAGTTCCACTGTGTAGAGAAGGTAATGTTACTGAAAGTAACTTCTGCAGCATAGGTAGCACACTCATAAAATTGGTTGCAGACAACTCTAAATCATATGGTTAGTGTGCTAACAATGTTTACATCATGTTAGCACATAGTAGTTATCAGCAAAATTGAACTGTGCACTCCATTGAGTTGAAAGCATTCTTTCTATTCAAAGCATTCTGTGGTAAGGTTGTGTACATAACTAATCTGGGTGGTTTGGAACTGTATAGATTTTGCATGTAGAGTGCTCAGTGCGATGGAATACTCTAATGCAAGGTGTATTCAGTAACCTACCTGGTACCATTTACAGTGGAACAGCCATTGACTTGGTTTAGTTCTGCAAAGGCTAAAGTTCCACTGTGTAGAGAAGGTAATGTTACTGAAAGTAACTTCTGCAGCATAGGTAGCACACTCATAAAATTGGTTCAAGACAACTCTAAATCATATGGTTAGTGTGCTAACAATCTTTACATCATGTTAGCACATAGTAGTTATCAGCAAAATTGAACTGCACACTCCATTGAGTTGAATGCATTACTTTCTATTCAATGCATTCTGTGGTAAGGTTGTGTATATAACTACTCTGGGTCGTTTGGAACTGAATAGATATTGAATTCAGAGTGCTCAGTGCCATGGAATACTCCAATGCAAGCTGAGTTCAGTAACCTACCTGGTACCATTTACAGTGGAACGGCCATTGACTTGGTTTACTTCTGCAAAGGCTAAAGTTCCACTGTGTCGAGAAGGTAATGTTACTGAAAGTAACTTCTGCAGCATAGGTAGCACACTCATAAAATTGGTTGCAGACAACTCTAAATCATATGGTTAGTGTTGCTAACAATGTTTAGATCATGTTAGCACCTATTAGTTATCAGCAAAATTGAACTGTACACTCCATTGAGTTGAAAGCATTCTTTCTATTCAAAGCATTCTGTGGTAAGGTTGTGTACATAACTAATCTGGGTGGTTTGGAACTGTATAGATTTTGCATGTAGAGTGCTCAGTGCGATGGAATACTCTAATGCAAGGTGTATTCAGTAAACTACCTGGTACCATTTACTGTGGAACAGCCATTGACTTGGTTTACTTCTACAAAGGCTGTAGTTCCACTGTGTAGAGAAGGTAAAGTTACTGAAAGTAACTTCTGGAGAATAGGTAGCACACTCATAAAATTGGTTACAGACAACTCTAAATCATATGGGTAGTGTGCTAACAATGTTTAGATCATGTTAGCACATATTAGTTATCAGCAAAATTGAACTGTACACTCCTTTGAGTTGAATGCATTACTTTCTATTCAATGCATTCTGTGGAAATGTTGTGTACATAACTACTCTGGGTGGTTTGGAACTGTATAGATATTGCATGTAGAGTGCTCAGTGCAATGGAACACCCCAATGCAAGCTGAATTCAGTAACCTACCTGGTACCATTTACAGTGGAACAGCCATTGACTTGGTTTAGTTCTGCAAAGGCTAAAGTTCCACTGTGTAGAGAAGGTAATGTTACTGAAAGTAACTTCTGCAGCATAGGTAGCACACTGATAAAATTGGTTGCAGACAACTCTAAATCATATGGTTAGTGTGCTAACAATGTTTAGATCATGTTAGCACATAGTAGTTATCAGCAAAATTGAACTGTACACTCCTTTGAGTTGAATGCATTACTTTCTGTTCAATGCATTCTGTGGTAAGGTTGTGTATATAACTACTCTGGGTCGTTTGGAACTGAATAGATATTGAATTCAGAGTGCTCAGTGCCATGGAATACTCCAATGCAAGCTGAATTCAGTATCCTACCTGGTACTATTTACAGTGGAACAGCCATTGACTTGGTTTAGTTCTGCAAAGGCTAAAGTTCCACTGTGTAGAGAAGGTAATGTTACTGAAAGTAACTTCTGCAGCATAGGTAGCACACTCATAAAATTGGTTGCAGACAACTCTAAATCATATGGTTAGTGTGCTAACAATGTTTACATCATGTTAGCACATAGTAGTTATCAGCAAAATTGAACTGTGCACTCCATTGAGTTGAAAGCATTCTTTCTATTCAAAGCATTCTGTGGTAAGGTTGTGTACATAACTAATCTGGGTGGTTTGGAACTGTATAGATTTTGCATGTAGAGTGCTCAGTGCGATGGAATACTCTAGTGCAAGGTGTATTCAGTAAACTACCTGGTACCATTTACTGTGGAACAGCCATTGACTTGGTTTACTTCTACAAAGGCTGTAGTTCCACTGTGTAGAGAAGGTAAAGTTACTGAAAGTAACTTCTGGAGAATAGGTAGCACACTCATAAAATTGGTTGCAGACAACTCTAAATCATATGGGTAGTGTGCTAACAATGTTTAGATCATGTTAGCACATATTAGTTATCAGCAAAATTGAACTGTACACTCCTTTGAGTTGAATGCATTACTTTCTATTCAATGCATTCTGTGGAAATGTTGTGTACATAACTACTCTGGGTGGTTTGGAACTGTATAGATATTGCATGTAGAGTGCTCAGTGCAATGGAACACCCCAATGCAAGCTGAATTCAGTAACCTACCTGGTACCATTTACAGTGGAACAGCCATTGACTTGGTTTAGTTCTGCAAAGGCTAAAGTTCCACTGTGTAGAGAAGGTAATGTTACTGAAAGTAACTTCTGCAGCATAGGTAGCACACTGATAAAATTGGTTGCAGACAACTCTAAATCATATGGTTAGTGTGCTAACAATGTTTAGATCATGTTAGCACATAGTAGTTATCAGCAAAATTGAACTGTACACTCCTTTGAGTTGAATGCATTACTTTCTGTTCAATGCATTCTGTGGTAAGGTTGTGTATATAACTACTCTGGGTCGTTTGGAACTGAATAGATATTGAATTCAGAGTGCTCAGTGCCATGGAATACTCCAATGCAAGCTGAATTCAGTATCCTACCTGGTACTATTTACAGTGGAACGGCCATTGACTTGGTTTACTTCTGCAAAGGCTAAAGTTCCTCTGTGTAGAGAAGGTAATGTTACTGAAAGTAACTTCTGCAGCATAGGTAGCACACTCATAAAATTGGTTGCAGACAACTCTAAATCATATGGTTAGTTTTGCTAACAATGTTTAGATCATGTTAGCAGATATTAGTTATAAGCAAAATTGAACTTAACACTTCTTTGAGTTGAATGCATTACTTTCTATTCAATGCATTCTGTGGAAATGTTGTGTACATAACTACTATGGGTGGTTTGGAACTGTATAGATATTGCATGTAGAGTGCTCAGTGCCATGGAATACTCCAATGCAAGCTGAATTCAGTAACCTACCTGGTACCATTTACAGTGGAACAGCCATTGACTTGGTTTAGTTCTGCAAAGGCTAAAGTTCCACTGTGTAGAGAAGGTAATGTTACTGAAAGTAACTTCTGCAGCATAGGTAGCACACTCATAAAATTGGTTGCAGACAACTCTAAATGATATGGTTAGTGTGCTAACAATGTTTACATCATGTTAGCACATAGTAGTTATCAGCAAAATTCAACTGTGCACTCCATTGAGTTGAAAGCATTCTTTCTATTCAAAGCATTCTGTGGTAAGGTTGTGTACATAACTAATCTGGGTGGTTTGGAACTGTATAGATTTTGCATGTAGAGTGCTCAGTGCGATGGAATACTCTAATGCAAGGTGTATTCAGTAACCTACCTGGTACCATTTACAGTGGAAAAGCCATTGACTTGGTTTAGTTCTGCAAAGGCTAAAGTTCCAATGTGTAGAGAAGGTAATGTTACTGAAAGTAACTTCTGCAGCATAGGTAGCACACTCATAAAATTGGTTGCAGACAACTCTAAATCATATGGCTAGTGTTGCTAACAATGTTTACATCATGTTAGCACATAGTAGTTATCAGCAAAATTGAACTGTGCACTCCATTGAGTTGAAAGCATTCTTTCTATTCAATGCATTTTGTGGTAAGGTTGTGTACATAACTACTCTGGGTGGTTTGGAACTATATAGATATTGCATGTAGAGTGCTCAGTGCCATGGAATACTCCAATGAAAGCTGAATTCAGTAACCTAGCTGGTAACATTTACAGTGGAACGGCCATTGACTTGGTTTACTTCTGCAAAGGCTATAGATCCACTGTGTAGAGAAGGTAATGTTACTGAAAGTAACTTCTGCAGCATAGATAGCACACTCATAAAACTGGTTGCAGACAACTCTAAATCATATGGTTAGTGTTGCTAACAATGTTTAGATCATGTTAGCAGATATTAGTTATCAGCAAAATTGAACTGTACACTCCTTTGAGTTGAATGCATTACTTTCTATTCAATGCATTCTGTGGAAATGTTGTGTACATAACTAATATGGGTGGTTTGGAACTGTATAGATTTTGCATGTAGAGTGCTCAGTGCGATGGAATACTCTAATGCAAGGTGTATTCAGTAACCTACCTGGTACCATTTGCAGTGGAACAGCCATTGACTTGGTTTAGTTCTGCAAAGGCTAAAGTTCCACTGTGTAGAGAAGGTAATGTTACTGAAAGTAACTTCTGCAGCATAGGTAGCAAACTCATAAAATTGGTTCAAGACAACTCTAAATCATATGGTTAGTGTGCTAACAATCTTTACATCATGTTAGCACATAGTAGTTATCAGCAAAATTGAACTTCACACTCCATTGAGTTGAATGCATTACTTTCTATTCAATGCATTCTGTGGTAAGGTTGTGTATATAACTACTCTGGGTCGTTCGGAACTGAATAGATATTGAATTCAGAGTGCTCAGTGCCATGGAATACTCCAATGCAAGCTGAATTCAGTAACCTACCTGGTACCATTTACAGTGGAACGGCCATTGACTTGGTTTACTTCTGCAAAGGCTAAAGTTCCACTGTGTCGAGAAGGTAATGTTACTGAAAGTAACTTCTGCAGCATAGGTAGCACACTCATAAAATTGGTTGCTGACAACTCTAAATCACATGGTTAGTGTGCGAACAATGTTTACATCATGTTAGCACATAGTAGTTATCAGCAAAATTGAACTGCACACTCCATTGAGTTGAATGCATTTCTTTCTATTCAATGCATTCTGTGGTAAGATTGTGTACATAACTACTCTGGGTGGTTTGGAACTGTATTGATATTGCATGTAGAGCGCTCAGTGCCATGGAATACTCCAATGCAAGCTGAATTCAGTAACCTACCTGGTACCATTTACTGTGGAACAGCCATTGACTTGGTTTACTTCTACAAAGGCTGTAGTTCCACTGCGTAGAGAAGGTAAAGTTACTGAAAGTAACTTCTGGAGAATAGGTAGCACACTCATAAAATTGGTTGCAGACAACTCTAAATCATATGGTTAGTGTGCTAACAATGTTTACATCATGTTAGCACATAGTAGTTATCAGCAAAATTGAACTGCACACTCCATTGAGTTGAATGCATTTCTTTCTATTCAATGCATTCTGTGCTAAGATTGTGTACATAACTACTCTGGGTGGTTTGGAACTGCATAGATATTGCATGTAGAGTGCTCAGTGCCATGGAATACTCCAATGCAAGCTGAATTCAGTAACCTACCTGGTACCATTTACAGTGGAACAGCCATTGACTTGGTTTAATTCTGCAAAGGCTAAAGTTCCACTGTGTAGAGAAGGTAATGTTACTGAAAGTAACTTCTGCTGCATAGGTAGCACACTCATAAAATTGGTTGAAGACATAACTACTCTGGGTGGTTTGGAACTGTATAGATATTGCATGTAGAGTGCTCAGTGCCATGGAATACTCCAATGAAAGCTGAATTCAGTAACCTAGCTGGTACCATTTACAGTGGAACGGCCATTGACTTGGTTTACTTCTGCAAAGGCTATAGATCCACTGTGTAGAGAAGGTAATGTTACTGAAAGTAACTTCTGCAGCATAGGTAGCACACTCATAAAACTGCTTGCAGACAACTCTAAATCATATGGTTAGTGTGCTAACAATGTTTAAATCATGTTAGCACATAGTAGTTATCAGCAAAATTGAACTGTACACTCCTTTGAGTTGAATGCATTACTTTCTATTCAATGCATTTTGTGGTAAGGTTGTGTACATAACTACTCTGGGTGGTTTGGAACAGTATAGATATTGCATGTAGAGTGCTCAGTGCCTTGGAATACTCCAATGAAAGCTGAATTCAGTAACCTAGCTGGTACCATTTACAGTGGAACGGCCATTGACTTAGTTTAGTTCTGCAAAGGCTAAAGTTCCACTGTGTAGAGAAGGTAATGTTACTGAAAGTAACTTCTGCAGCATAGGTAGCACACTCATAAAATTGGTTGCAGACAACTCTAAATGATATGGTTAGTGTGCGAACAATGTTTACATCATGTTAGCACATAGTAGTTATCAGCAAAATTGAACTGCACACTCCATTGAGTTGAATGCATTTCTTTCTATTCAATGCATTCTGTGGTAAGATTGTGTACATAACTACTCTGGGTGGTTTGGAACTGTATTGATATTGCATGTAGAGCGCTCAGTGCCATGGAATACTCCAATGCAAGCTGAATTCAGTAACCTACCTGGTACCATTTACTGTGGAACAGCCATTGACTTGGTTTACTTCTACAAAGGCTGTAGTTCCACTGCGTAGAGAAGGTAAAGTTACTGAAAGTAACTTCTGGAGAATAGGTAGCACACTCATAAAATTGGTTGCAGACAACTCTAAATCATATGGTTAGTGTGCTAACAATGTTTACATCATGTTAGCACATAGTAGTTATCAGCAAAATTGAACTGCACACTCCATTGAGTTGAATGCATTTCTTTCTATTCAATGCATTCTGTGCTAAGATTGTGTACATAACTACTCTGGGTGGTTTGGAACTGCATAGATATTGCATGTAGAGTGCTCAGTGCCATGGAATACTCCAATGCAAGCTGAATTCAGTAACCTACCTGGTACCATTTACAGTGGAACAGCCATTGACTTGGTTTAATTCTGCAAAGGCTAAAGTTCCACTGTGTAGAGAAGGTAATGTTACTGAAAGTAACTTCTGCTGCATAGGTAGCACACTCATAAAATTGGTTGAAGACATAACTACTCTGGGTGGTTTGGAACTGTATAGATATTGCATGTAGAGTGCTCAGTGCCATGGAATACGCCAATGAAAGCTGAATTCAGTAACCTAGCTGGTACCATTTACAGTGGAACGGCCATTGACTTGGTTTACTTCTGCAAAGGCTATAGATCCACTGTGTAGAGAAGGTAATGTTACTGAAAGTAACTTCTGCAGCATAGGTAGCACACTCATAAAACTGCTTGCAGACAACTCTAAATCATATGGTTAGTGTGCTAACAATGTTTAAATCATGTTAGCACATAGTAGTTATCAGCAAAATTGAACTGTACACTCCTTTGAGTTGAATGCATTACTTTCTATTCAATGCATTTTGTGGTAAGGTTGTGTACATAACTACTCTGGGTGGTTTGGAACAGTATAGATATTGCATGTAGAGTGCTCAGTGCCATGGAATACTCCAATGAAAGCTGAATTCAGTAACCTAGCTGGTACCATATACAGTGGAACGGCCATTGACTTAGTTTAGTTCTGCAAAGGCTAAAGTTCCACTGTGTAGAGAAGGTAATGTTACTGAAAGTAACTTCTGCAGCATAGGTAGCACACTCATAAAATTCGTTGCAGACAACTCTAAATCATATGGGTAGTGTGCTAACAATGTTGACATCATGTTAGCACATAGTAGTTATCAGCAAAATTGAACTGTGCACTCCATTGAGTTGAAAGCATTCTTTCTATTCAAAGCATTCTGTGGTAAGGTTGCGTACATAACTAATCTGGGTTGTTTGGAACTGTATAGATTTTGCATGTAGAGTGCTCAGTGCGATGGAATACTCCAATCGAAGCTGAATTCAGTAACCTACCTGGTACCATTTACAGTGGAACAGCCATTGACTTGGTTTACTTCTACAAAGGCTGTAGTTCCACTGTGTAGAGAAGGTAAAGTTACTGAAAGTAACTTCTGGAGAATAGGTAGCACACTCATAAAATTGGTTGCAGACAACTCTAAATCATATGGGTAGTGTGCTAACAATGTTTAGACAATGTTAGCACATAGTAGTTATCAGCAAAATTCAACTGTACACTCCTTTGAGTTGAATGCATTACTTTCTATTCAAAGCATTCTGTGGTAAGGTTGTGTACATAACTAATCTGGGTGGTTTGGAACTGTATAGATTTTGCATGTAGAGTGCTCAGTGCAATGGAATACTCCAATGCAAGCTGAATTCAGTAACCTACCTGGTACCATTTACAGTGGGACAGCCATTGACTTGGTTTACTTCTACAAAGGGTATAGTTTCACTGTGTAGAGAAGGTAATGTTACTGAAAGTAACTTCTGGAGAATAGGTAGCGCACTCATAAAACTGCTTGCAGACTACTCTAAATCATATGGTTAGTGTGCTAACAACGTTTAAATCATGTTAGCACATAGTAGTTATCAGCAAAATTGAACTGTACACTCCTTTGAGTTGAATGCATTACTTTCTATTCAATGCATTTTGTGGTAAGGTTGTGTACATAACTACTCTGGGTGGTTTGGAACTGTATAGATATTGCATGTAGAGTGCTCAGTGCCATGGAATACTCCAGTGCAAGCTGAATTCAGTAACCTACCTGGTACCATTTACAGTGGAACAGCCATTGACTTGGTTTAGTTCTGCAAAGGCTAAAGTTCTACTGTGTAGAGAAGGTAATGTTACTGAAAGTAACTTCTGCAGCATAGGTAGCACTCTCATAAAATTGGTTCAAGACAACTCTAAATCATATGGTTAGTGTGCTAACAATGTTTACATCATGTTAGCACATAGTAGTTATCAGCAAAATTGATCTGTGCACTCCATTGAGTTGAAAGCATTCTTTTTATTCAAAGCATTCTGTGGTAAGGTTGCGTACATAACTAATCTGGGTGGTTTGGAACTGTATAGATTTTGCATGTAGAGTGCTCAGTGCGATGGAATACTCCAATGCAAGCTGAATTCAGTAACCTACCTGGTACCATTTACAGTGGAACAGCCATTGACTTGGTTTACTTCTACAAAGGCTGTAGATCCACTGTGTAGAGAAGGTAATGTTACTGAAAGTAACTTCTGGAGAATAGGTAGCACACTCATAAAATTGATTGCAGACAACTCTAAATCATATGGTTAGTGTTGCTAACAATGTTTAGATCATGTTAGCACATATTAGTTATCAGCAAAATTGATCTGTGCACTCCATTGAGTTGAAAGCATTCTTTTTATTCAAAGCATTCTGTGGTAAGGTTGCGTACATAACTAATCTGGGTGGTTTGGAACTGTATAGATTTTGCATGTAGAGTGCTCAGTGCGATGGAATACTCCAATGCAAGCTGAATTCAGTAACCTACCTGGTACCATTTACTGTGGAACAGCCATTGACTTGGTTTACTTCTACAAAGGCTGTAGTTCCACTGTGTAGAGAAGGTAATGTTACTGAAAGTAACTTCTGCAGCATAGGTAGCACACTCATAAAATTGGTTGCAGACAACTCTAAATCATATGGTTAGTGTGCTAACAATGTTTACATCATGTTAGCACATAGTAGTTATCAGCAAAATTGAACTGCACACTCCATTGAGTTGAATGCATTTCTTTCTATTCAATGCATTCTGTGGTAAGATTGTGTACATAACTACTCTGGGTGGTTTGGAACTGTATTGATATTGCATGTCGAGCGCTCAGGGCCATGGAATACTCCAATGCAAGCTGAATTCAGCAACCTACCTGGTACCATTTACTGTGGAACAGCCATTGACTTGGTTTACTTCTACAAAGGCTGTAGTTCCACTGTGTAGAGAAGGTAAAGTTACTGAAAGTAACTTCTGGAGAATAGGTAGCACACTCATAAAATTGGTTGCAGACAACCCTAAATCATATGGTTAGTGTGCTAACAATGTTTAGACAATGTTAGCACATAGTAGTTATCAGCAAAATTGAACTGTACACTCCTTTGAGTTGAATGCATTACTTTCTATTCAATGCATTCTGTGGTAAGGTTGTGTACATAACTACTCTGGGTGGTTTGGAACTGTATAGATATTGCATGTAGAGTGCTCAGTGCCATGGAATACCCCAATGCAAGCTGAATTCAGTAACCTACCTGGTGCCATTTACAGTGGAACAGCCATTGACTTGGTTTAGTTCTGCAAAGGCTAAAGTTCCACTGTGTAGAGAAGGTAATGTTACTGAAAGTAACTTCTGCAGCATAGGTAGCACACTCATAAAATTGGTTGCAGACAACTCTAAATCATATGGTTAGTGTGCTAACAATGTTTACATCATGTTAGCACATAGTAGTTATCAGCCAAATTGAACGGTACACTCCTTTGAGTTGAATGCGTTACTTTCTATTCAATTCATTCTGTGGTAAGTTTGTGTATATAACTATTCTGGGTGGTTTGGAGCTGTATAGATTTTGCATGTAGAGTGCTCAGTGCCATGGAATACTCCAATAAAAGCTGAATTCAGTAACCTAGCTGGTACCATTTACAGTGGAACGGCCATTGACTTGGTTTACTTCTGCAAAGGCTATAGATCCACTGTGTAGAGAAGGTAATGTTACTGAAAGTAACTTCTGCAGCATAGGTAGCACACTCATAAAACTGGTTGCAGACAACTCTAAATCATATGGTTAGTGTTGCTAACAATGTTTAGATCATGTTAGCAGATATTAGTTATCAGCAAAATTGAACTGTACACTCCTTTGAGTTGAATGCATTACTTTCTATTGAATGCATTCTGTGGAAATGTTGTGTGCATAACTACTATGGGTGGTTTGGAACAGTATAGATATTGCATGTAGAGTGCTCAGTGCCATGGAATACTCCAATGCAAGCTGAATTCAGTAACCTACCTGGTACCATTTACAGTGGAACAGCCATTGACTTGGTTTAGTTCTGCAAAGGCTAAAGTTCCACTGTGTAGAGAAGGTAATGTTACTGAAAGTAACTTCTGCAGCATAGGTAGCACACTCATAAAATTGGTTGCAGACAACTCTAAATCATATGGTTAGTGTGCTAACAATGTTTACGTCATGTTAGCACATAGTAGTTATCAGCAAAATTGAACTGTGCACTCCATTGAGTTGAAAGCATTCTTTCTATTCAAAGCATTCTGTGGTAAGGTTGTGTACATAACTAATCTGGGTGGTTTGGAACTGTATAGATTTTGCATGTAGAGTGCTCAGTGCGATGGAATACTCTAATGCAAGGTGTATTCAGTAACCTACCTGGTACCATTTACAGTGGAACGGCCATTGACTTGGTTTACTTCTACAAAGGCTAAAGTTCCACTGTGACGAGAAGGTAATGTTACTGAAAGTAACTTCTGCAGCATAGGTAGCACACTCATAAAATTGGTTGCTGACAACTCTAAATCACATGGTTAGTGTGCGAACAATGTTTACATCATGTTAGCACATAGTAGTTATCAGCAAAATTGAACTGCACACTCCATTGCGTTGAATGCATTTCTTTCTATTCAATGCATTCTGTGGTAAGATTGTGTACATAACTACTCTGGGTGGTTTGGAAATGTATTGATATTGCATGTAGAGCGCTCAGTGCCATGGAATACTCCAATGCAAGCTGAATTCAGTAACCTACCTGGTACCATTTACTGTGGAACAGCCATTGACTTGGTTTACTTCTACAAAGGCTGTAGTTCCACTGTGTAGAGAAGGTAAAGTTACTGAAAGTAACTTCTGGAGAATAGGTAGCACACTCATAAAATTGGTTGCAGACAACTCTAAATGATATGGGTAGTGTGCTAACAATGTTTAGATCATGTTAGCACATAGTAGTTATCAGCAATATTGAACTGCACACTCCATTGAGTTGAATGCATTTCTTTCTATTCAATGCATTCTGTGCTAAGATTGTGTACATAACTAGTCTGGGTGGTTTGGAACTGTATAGATATTGCATGTAGAGTGCTCAGTGCCATGGAATACTCCAATGCAAGCTGAATTCAGTAACCTAGCTGGTACCATTTACAGTGGAACGGCCATTGACTTGGTTTAGTTCTGCAAAGTCTAAAGTTCCACTGTGTAGAGAAGGTAATGTTACTGAAAGTAACTTCTGCAGCATAGGTAGCACACTCATAAAATTGGTTGCAGATAACTCTAAATCATATGGTTAGTGTGCTAACAATGTTTAGATCATGTTAGCACATAGTAGTTATCAGCAGAATTGAACTGTACACTCCTTTGAGTTGAATG
Organism: Hypanus sabinus; assembly: GCF_030144855.1. Taxonomy (NCBI): domain Eukaryota; kingdom Metazoa; phylum Chordata; class Chondrichthyes; order Myliobatiformes; family Dasyatidae; genus Hypanus; species Hypanus sabinus. The sequence continues at coordinate 53,944,087 of NC_082728.1, read as the reverse complement.
CATTACTTTCTATTCAATGCATTCTGTGGTAAGGTTGTGTATATAACTACTCTGGGTCGTTTGGAACTGAATAGATATTGAATTCAGAGTGCTCAGTGCCATGGAATACTCTAATGCAAGCTGAATTCAGTAACCTACCTGGTACCATTTACAGTGGAACAGCCATTGACTTGGTTTAGTTCTGCAAAGGCTAAAGTTCCACTGTGTAGAGAAGGTAATGTTACTGAAAGTAACTTCTGCAGCATAGGTAGCACACTGATAAAATTGGTTGCAGACAACTCTAAATCATATGGTTAGTGTGCTAACAATGTTTACATCATGTTAGCACATATTAGTTATCAGCCAAATTGAACGGTACACTCCTTTGAGTTGAATGCATTACTTTCTATTCAATTCATTCTGTGGTAAGTTTGTGCATAAAACTATTCTGGGTGGTTTGGAGCTGTATAGATTTTGCATGTAGAGTGCTCAGTGCCATGGAATACTCCAATGAAAGCTGAATTCAGTAACCTAGCTGGTACCATTTACAGTGGAACGGCCATTGACTTGGTTTACTTCTGCAAAGGCTATAGATCCACTGTGTAGAGAAGGTAATGTTACTGAAAGTAACTTCTGCAGCATAGGTAGCACACTCATAAAACTGGTTGCAGACAACTCTAAATCATATGGTTAGTGTTGCTAACAATGTTTAGATCATGTTAGCAGATATTAGTTATCAGCAAAATTGAACTGTACACTCCTTTGAGTTGAATGCATTACTTTCTATTGAATGCATTCTGTGGAAATGTTGTGTGCATAACTACTATGGGTGGTTTGGAACTGTATAGATATTGCATGTAGAGTGCTCAGTGCCATGGAATACTCCAATGCAAGCTGAATTCAGTAACCTACCTGGTACCATTTACAGTGGAACAGCCATTGACTTGGTTTAGTTCTGCAAAGGCTAAAGTTCCACTGTGTAGAGAAGGTAATGTTACTGAAAGTAACTTCTGCAGCATAGGTAGCACACTCATAAAATTGGTTGCAGACAACTCTAAATCATATGGTTAGTTTGCTAACAATGTTTACGTCATGTTAGCACATAGTAGTTATCAGCAAAATTGAACTGTGCACTCCATTGAGTTGAAAGCATTCTTTATATTCAAAGCATTCTGTGGTAAGGTTGTGTACATAACTAATCTGGGTGGTTTGGAACTGTATAGATTTTGCATGTAGAGTGCTCAGTGCGATGGAATACTCTAATGCAAGGTGTATTCAGTAACCTACCTGGTACCATTTACAGTGGAACGGCCATTGACTTGGTTTACTTCTGCAAAGGCTAAAGTTCCACTGTGACGAGAAGGTAATGTTACTGAAAGTAACTTCTGCAGCATAGGTAGCACACTCATAAAATTGGTTGCTGACAACTCTAAATCACATGGTTAGTGTGCGAACAATGTTTACATCATGTTAGCACATAGTAGTTATCAGCAAAATTGAACTGCACACTCCATTGAGTTGAATGCATTTCTTTCTATTCAATGCATTCTGTGGTAAGATTGTGTACATAACTACTCTGGGTCGTTTGGAACTGTATTGATATTGCATGTAGAGCGCTCAGTGCCATGGAATACTCCAATGCAAGCTGAATTCAGTAACCTACCTGGTACCATTTACTGTGGAACAGCCATTGACTTGGTTTACTTCTACAAAGGCTGTAGTTCCACTGTGTAGAGAAGGTAAAGTTACTGAAAGTAACTTCTGGAGAATAGGTAGCACACTCATAAAATTGGTTGCAGACAACTCTAAATGATATGGGTAGTGTGCTAACAATGTTTAGATCATGTTAGCACATAGTAGTTATCAGCAAAATTGAACTGTACACTCCTTTGAGTTGAATGCATTACATTCTATTCAATGCATTCTGTGGTAAGGTTGTGTATATAACTACTCTGGGTCGTTTGGAACTGAATAGCTATTGAATTCAGAGTGCTCAGTGCCATGGAATACTCTAATGCAAGCTGAATTCAGTAACCTACCTGGTACCATTTACAGTGGAACGGCCATTGACTTGGTTTACTTCTGCAAAGGCTAAAGTTCCACTGTGTCGAGACGGTAATGTTACTGAAAGTAACTTCTGCAGCATAGGTAGCACACTCATAAAATTGGTTGCAGACAACTCTAAATCATATGGTTAGTGTGCTAACAATGTTTACATCATGTTAGCACATAGTAGTTATCAGCAATATTGAACTGCACACTCCATTGAGTTGAATGCATTTCTTTCTATTCAATGCATTCTGTGCTAAGATTGTGTACATAACTAGTCTGGGTGGTTTGGAACTGTATAGATATTGCATGTAGAGTGCTCAGTGCCATGGAATACTCCAATGCAAGCTGAATTCAGTAACCTAGCTGGTACCATTTACAGTGGAACGGCCATTGACTTGGTTTAGTTCTGCAAAGTCTAAAGTTCCACTGTGTAGAGAAGGTAATGTTACTGAAAGTAACTTCTGCAGCATAGGTAGCACACTCATAAAATTGGTTGCAGATAACTCTAAATCATATGGTTAGAGTGCTAACAATGTTTAGATCATGTTAGCACATAGTAGTTATCAGCAGAATTGAACTGTACACTCCTTTGAGTTGAATGCATTACTTTCTATTCAATGCATTCTGTGGTAAGGTTGTGTATATAACTACTCTGGGTCGTTTGGAACTGAATAGATATTGAATTCAGAGTGCTCAGTGCCATGGAATACTCTAATGCAAGCTGAATTCAGTAACCTACCTGGTACCATTTACAGTGGAACAGCCATTGACTTGGTTTAGTTCTGCAAAGGCTAAAGTTCCACTGTGTAGAGAAGGTAATGTTACTGAAAGTAACTTCTGCAGCATAGGTAGCACACTGATAAAATTGGTTGCAGACAACTCTAAATCATATGGTTAGTGTGCTAACAATGTTTACATCATGTTAGCACATAGTAGTTATCAGCCAAATTGAACGGTACACTCCTTTGAGTTGAATGCGTTACTTTCTATTCAATTCATTCTGTGGTAAGTTTGTGCATAAAACTATTCTGGGTGGTTTGGAGCTGTATAGATTTTGCATGTAGAGTGCTCAGTGCCATGGAATACTCCAATGAAAGCTGAATTCAGTAACCTAGCTGGTACCATTTACAGTGGAACGGCCATTGACTTGGTTTACTTCTGCAAAGGCTATAGATCCACTGTGTAGAGAAGGTAATGTTACTGAAAGTAACTTCTGCAGCATAGGTAGCACACTCATAAAACTGGTTGCAGACAACTCTAAATCATATGGTTAGTGTTGCTAACAATGTTTAGATCATGTTAGCAGATATTAGTTATCAGCAAAATTGAACTGTACACTCCTTTGAGTAGAATGCATTACTTTCTATTGAATGCATTCTGTGGAAATGTTGTGTAGATAACTACTATGGGTGGTTTGGAACTGTATAGATATTGCATGTCGAGTGCTCAGTGCCATGGAATACTCCAATGCAAGCTGAATTCAGTAACCTAGCTGGTACCATTTACAGTGGTACGGCCATTGACTTGGTTTACTTCTGCAAAGGCTAAACTTCCACTGTGTAGAGAAGGTAATGTTACTGAAAGTATCTTCTGCAGCATAGGTAGCACACTCATAAAATTGGTTGCAGACAACTCTAAATCATATGGTTAGTGTGCTAACAATGTTTACGTCATGTGAGCACATAGTAGTTATCAGCAAAATTGAACTGTGCACTCCATTGAGTTGAAAGCATTCTTTCTATTCAAAGCATTCTGTGGTAAGGTTGTGTACATAACTAATCTGGGTGGTTTGGAACTGTATAGATTTTGCATGTAGAGTGCTCAGTGCGATGGAATACTCTAATGCAATGTGTATTCAGTAACCTACCTGGTACCATTTACAGTGGAACAGCCATTGAGTTGGTTTAGTTCTGCAAAGGCTAAAGTTCCACTGTGTAGAGAAGGTAATGTTACTGAAAGTAACTTCTGCAGCATAGGTAGCACACTCATAAAATTGGTTCAAGACAACTCTAAATCATATGGTTAGTGTGCTAACAATGTTTACATCATGTTAGCACATAGTAGTTATCAGCAAAATTGAACTGCACACTCCATTGAGTTGAATGCATTACTTTCTATTCAATGCATTCTGTGGTAAGGTTGTGTATATAACTACTCTGGGTCGCTTGGAACTGAATAGATATTGAGTTCAGAGTGCTCAGTGCCATGGAATACTCCAATGCAAGCTGAATTCAGTAACCTACCTGGTACCATTTACAGTGGAACGGCCATTGACTTGGTTTACTTCTGCAAAGGCTAAAGTTCCACTCTGACGAGAAGGTAATGTTACTGAAAGTAACTTCTGCAGCATAGGTAGCACACTCATAAAATTGGTTGCTGACAACTCTAAATCACATGGTTAGTGTGCGAACAATGTTTACATCATGTTAGCACATAGTAGTTATCAGCAAAATTGAACTGCACACTCCATTGAGTTGAATGCATTTCTTTCTATTCAATGCATTCTGTGGTAAGATTGTGTACATAACTACTCTGGGTGGTTTGGAACTGTATTGATATTGCATGTAGAGCGCTCAGTGCCATGGAATACTCCAATGCAAGCTGAATTCAGTAACCTACCTGGTACCATTTACTGTGGAACAGCCATTGACTTGGTTTACTTCTACAAAGGCTGTAGTTCCACTGTGTAGAGAAGGTAAAGTTACTGAAAGTAACTTCTGGAGAATAGGTAGCACACTCATAAAATTGGTTGCAGACAACTCTAAATGATATGGGTAGTGTGCTAACAATGTTTAGATCATGTTAGCACATAGTAGTTATCAGCAAAATTGAACTGTACACTCCTTTGAGTTGAATGCATTACTTTCTATTCAATGCATTCTGTGGTAAGGTTGTGTATATAACTACTCTGGGTCGTTTGGAACTGAATAGATATTGAATTCAGAGTGCTCAGTGCCATGGAATACTCTAATGCAAGCTGAATTCAGTAACCTACCTGGTACCATTTACAGTGGAACGGCCATTGACTTGGTTTACTTCTGCAAAGGCTAAAGTTCCACTGTGTCGAGACGGTAATGTTACTGAAAGTAACTTCTGCAGCATAGGTAGCACACTCATAAAATTGGTTGCAGACAACTCTAAATCATATGGTTAGTGTGCTAACAATGTTTACATCATGTTAGCACATAGTAGTTATCAGCAATATTGAACTGCACACTCCTTTGAGTTGAATGCATTTCTTTCTATTCAATGCATTCTGTGCTAAGATTGTGTACATAACTACTCTGGGTGGTTTGGAACTGTATTGATATTGCATGTAGACCGCTCAGTGCCATGGAATACTCCAATGCAAGCTGAATTCAGTAACCTACCTGGTACCATTTACTGTGGAACAGCCATTGACTTGGTTTACTTCTACAAAGGCTGTAGTTCCACTGTGTAGAGAAGGTAAAGTTACTGAAAGTAACTTCTGGAGAATAGGTAGCACACTCATAAAATTGGTTGCAGACAACTCTAAATCATATGGTTAGTGTGCTAACAATGTTTAGATCATGTTAGCACATAGTAGTTATCAGTAAAATTGAACTGTACACTCCTTTGAGTTGAATGCATTACTTTCTATTCAATGCATTCTGTGGTAAGTTTGTGTACATAACTACTCTGGGTGGTTTGGAACTGTATAGATATTGCATGTACAGTGCTCAGTGCCATGGAATACTCCAATGCAAGCTGCATTCGTTAACCTACCTGGTACCATTTACAGTGAAACAGCCATTGAGTTGGTTTAATTCTGCAAAGTCTAAATTTCCACTGTGTAGAGAAGGTATTGTTACTGAAAGTAACTTCTGGAGAATAGGTAGCAGACTCATAAAATTGGTTGCTAACAACTCTAAATCATATGGTTAGTGTGCTAACAACGTTTAAATCATGTTAGCACATAGTAGTTAACAGCAAAATTGAACTGTACACTCCTTTGAGTTGAATGCATTCCTTTCTATTCAATGCATTTTGTGGTAAGGTTGTGTACATAACTGCTCTGGGTGGTTTGGAACTGTATAGATTTTGCATGTACAGTGCTCAGTGCCATGGAATACTCCAATGCAAGCTGAATTCAGTAACCTAGCTGGTACCATTTACAGTGGAACGGCCATTGACTTGGTTTACTTCTGCAAAGGCTAAAGTTCCACTGTGTAGAGAAGGTAATGTTACTGAAAGTAACTTCTGGAGAATAGGCAGCACACTCATAAAATTGGTTGCAGACAACTTTAAATCATATGGTTAGTGTGCTAACAATGTTTACATCATGTTAGCACATAGTAGTTATCAGCAAAATTGAACTGCACACTCCATTGAGTTGAATGCATTTCTTTCTATTCAATGCATTCTGTGGTAAGATTGTGTACATAACTAATCTGTGTGGTTTGGAACTGTATTGATATTGCATGTAGAGCGCTCAGTGCCATGGAATACTCCAATGCAAGCTGAATTCAGTAAACTACCTGGTACCATTTACTGTGGAACAGCCATTGACTTGGTTTACTTCTACAAAGGCTGTAGTTCCACTGTGTAGAGAAGGTAAAGTTACTGAAAGTAACTTCTGGAGAATAGGTAGCACACTCATAAAATTGGTTGCAGACAACTCTAAATCATATGGTTAGTGTGCTAACAATGTTTAGACAATGTTAGCACATAGTAGTTATCAGCAAAATTGAACTGTACACTCCTTTGAGTTGAAAGCATTACTTTCTATTCAATGCATTCTGTGGTAAGGTTGTGTATATAACTACTCTGGGTCGTTTGGAACTGAATAGATATTGAATTCAGAGTGCTCAGTGCCATGGAATACTCTAATGCAAGCTGAATTCAGTAACCTACCTGGTATCATTTACAGTGGAACAGCCATTGACTTGGTTTAGTTCTGCAAAGGCTAAAGTTCCACTGTGTAGAGAAGGTAATGTTACTGAAAGTAACTTCTGCAGCATAGGTAGCACACTCATAAAATTGGTTGCAGACAACTCTAACTCATATGGTTAGTGTGCTAACAATCTTTACATCATGTTAGCACATAGTAGTTATCAGCAAAATTGAACTGCACACTCCTTTGAGTTGAATGCATTTCTTTCTATTCAATGCATTCTGTGCTAAGATTGTGTACATAACTACTCTGGGTGGTTTGGAACTGTATTGATATTGCATGTAGAGCGCTCAGTGCCATGGAATACTCCAATGCAAGCTGAATTCAGTAACCTAACTGGTACCATTTACTGTGGAACAGCCATTGACTTGGTTTACTTCTACAAAGGCTGTAGTTCCACTGTGTAGAGAAGGTAAAGTTACTGAAAGTAACTTCTGGAGAATAGGTAGCACACTCATAAAATTGGTTGCAGACAACTCTAAATCATATGGTTAGTGTGCTAACAATGTTTAGATCATGTTAGCACATAGTAGTTATCAGTAAAATTGCACTGTACACTCCTTTGAGTTGAATGCATTACTTTCTATTCAATGCATTCTGTGGTAAGGTTGTGTACATAACTACTCTGGGTGGTTTGGAACTGTATAGATATTGCATGTACAGTGCTCAGTGCCATGGAATACTCCAATGCAAGCTGCATTCGTTAACCTACCTGGTACCATTTACAGTGAAACAGCCATTGAGTTGGTTTAATTCTGCAAAGTCTAAATTTCCACTGTGTAGAGAAGGTATTGTTACTGAAAGTAACTTCTGGAGAATAGGTAGCACATTCATAAAACTGGTTGCAGACAACTCTAACTCATATGGTTAGTGTGCTAAGAATGTTTAGATCATGTTAGCACATAGTAGTTATCAGCAAAATTGAACTGTACACTCCTTTGCGTTGAATGTGTTACTTTCTATTCAATGCATTCTGTGGTAAGGTTGTGTACATAACTACTCTGGGTGGTTTGGAAAAGTATAGATTTTGCATGTAGAGAGCTCAGTGCGATGGAATTCTCTAATGCAAGGTGAATTCAGTAACCTACCTGGTACCATTTACAGTGGAACAACCATTCACTTGGTTTACTTCTACAAAGGCTAAAGTTCCACTGTGTAGAGAAGGTAATGTTACTGAAATTAACTTCTGGAGAATAGGTAGCACACTCATAAAATTGGTTGCAGACAACTCTAAATCATATGGTTAGTGTGTTAACAATGTTTAGACAATGTTAGCACATAGTAGTTTTCAGCAGAATTGAACTGTAAACTCCATTGTGTTGAATGCATTATTTTCTATACAATGCATTCTGAGGTAAGTTTGTGTACATAACTACTCTGGGTGGTGTGGAACTGTATAGATATTGCTTGTAGAGTGCTCAGTGCCATGGAATACTCCAATGCAAGCTGAATTCAGTAACATACCTGGTACCATTTACAGTGGAACAGCCATTGACTTGGTTTAGTTCTGCAAAGGCTAAAGTTCCACTGTGTAGAGAAGGTAATGTTACTGAAAGTAACTTCTGCAGCATAGGTAGCACACTCATAAAATTGGTTGCAGACAACTCTAAATCATATGGTTACTGTGCTAACAATGTTTACATCATGTTAGCACATAGTAGTTATCAGCAAAATTGAACTGTACACTCCATTGAGTTGAATGCATTACTTCCTATTCAATTCATTCTGTGGTAAGGTTGTGTACATAACTAATCTGGGTGGTTTGGAACTGTATAGATTTTGAATGTAGAGTGCTCAGTGCGATGGAATACTCTAATGCAAGGTGTATTCAGTAACCTACCTGGTACCATTTACAGTGGAACAGCCATTGACTTGGTTTACTTCTACAAAGGCTATAGTTCCACAGTGTAGAGAAGGTAATGTTACTGAAAGTAACTTCTGGAGAATAGGTAGCACACTCATAAAACTGGTTGCAGACAACTCTAAATCATATGGTTAGTGTGCTAACAATGTTTAAATCATGTTAGCACATAGTAGTTATCAGCAAAATTGAACTGTACACTCCTTTGAGTTGAATGCATTACTTTCTATTCAATGCATTTTTTGGTAAGGTTGTGTACATAACTACTCTGGGTGGTTTGGAACTGTATAGATATTGCATGTAGAGTGCTCAGTGCCATGGAATACTCCAATGCAAGCTGAATTCAGTAACTTACCTGGTAGCATTTACAGTGGAACGGCCATTGACTTGGTTTACTTCTGCAAAGGTTAAAGTTCCTCTGTGTCGAGATTGTAATGTTAATGAAAGTAACTTCTGCAGCATAGGTAGCACACTGATAGAATTGGTTGCAGACAACTCTAAATCATATGGTTAGTGTGCTAACAATGTTTACATCATGTTAGCACATAGTAGGTATCAGCAAAATTGAACTGCACACTCCATTGAGTTGAATGCATTTCTTTCTATTCAATGCATTCTGTGGTAAGATTGTGTACATTACTAGTCTGGGTGGTTTGGAACTGTATAGATATTGCATGTAGAGAGCTCAGTGCCATGGAATACTCCAATGCAAGCTGAATTCAGTAACCTAACTGGTACCATTTACAGTGGAACAGCCATTGACTTGGTTTAATTCGGCAAAGGCTAAAGTTCCACTGTGTAGAGAAGGTAATGTTATTGAAAGTAACTTCTGCTGCATAGATAGCACATTCATAAAACTGGTTGCAGACAACTCTAACTCATATGGTTAGTGTGCTAACAATGTTTAGACAATGTTAGCACATAGTAATTATCAGCAAAATTGAACTGTACACTCCTTTGAGTTGAATGCATTACTTTCTATTCAATGCATTCTGTGGTAAGGTTGTGTACATAACTACTCTGGGTGGTTTGGAACTGTATAGATATTGCATGTAGAGTGCTCAGTGCCATGGAATACCCCAATGCAAGCTGAATTCAGTAACCTACCTGGTACCATTTACAGTGGAACAACCATTGACTTGGTTTAGTTCTGCAAAGGCTAAAGTTCCACTGTGTAGAGAAGGTAATGTTACTGAAAGTAACTTCTGCAGCATAGGTAGCACACTCATAAAATTGGTTGCAGACAACTCTGAATCATATGGTTAGTGTGCTAACAATGTTTAGATCATGTTAGCACATAGTAGTTATCAGCAAAATTGAACTGTACAACTCCTTTGAGTTGAATGCATTACTTTCTATTCAATGCATTCTGTGGTAAGGTTGTGTATATAACTACTCTGGGTCGTTTGGAACTGAATAGATATTGAATTCAGAGTGCTCAGTGCCATGGAATACTCTAATGCAAGCTGAATTCAGTAACCTACCTGGTACCATTTACAGTGGAACAGCCATTGACTTGGTTTAGTTCTGCAAAGGCTAAAGTTCCACTGTGTAGAGAAGGTAATGTTACTGAAAGTAACTTCTGCAGCATAGGTAGCACACTCATAAAATTGGTTGAAAACATAACTACTCTGGGTGGTTTGGAACTGTATAGAAATTGCATGTAGAGCGCTCAGTGCCATGGAATACTCCAATGCAAGCTGAATTCAGTAACCTGACTGGTACCATTTACAGTGGAACAGCCATTGACTTGGTTTACTTCTACAAAGGCTATAGTTCCACTGTGTAGAGAAGGTAATGTTACTGAAAGGATCTTCTGGAGAATAGGTAGCACATTCATAAAACTGGTTGCAGACAACTCTAACTCATATGGTTAGTGTGCTAAGAATGTTTAGATCATGTTAGCACATAGTAGTTATCAGCAAAATTGAACTGTACACTCCTTTGCGTTGAATGTGTTACTTTCTATTCAATGCATTCTGTGGTAAGGTTGTGTACATAACTACTCTGGGTGGTTTGGAAAAGTATAGATTTTGCATGTAGAGAGTTCAGTGCGATGGAATTCTCTAATGCAAGGTGAATTCAGTAACCTACCTGGTACCATTTACAGTGGAACAGCTATTGACTTGGTTTACTTCTGCAAATGCTATAGTTCCACTGTGTCGAGAAGGTAATGTTACTGAAAGTAACTTCTGAAGCATAGGTAGCACACACATAGAATTGGTTGCAGACAACTCTAAATCATATGGTTAGTGTGCTAACAATGTTTACATCATGTTAGCACATAGTAGGTATCAGCAAAATTGAACTGCACACTCCATTGAGTTGAATGCATTTCTTTCTATTCAATGCATTCTGTGCTAAGATTGTGTACATTACTAGTCTGGGTTGTTTGGAACTGTATAGATATTGCATGTAGAGTGCTCAGTGCCATGGAATACTCCAATGCAAGCTGAATTCAGTAACCTACCTGGTACCATTTACAGTGGAACAGCCATTGACTTGGTTTAATTCTGCAAAGGCTAAAGTTCCACTGTGTAGAGAAGATAATGTTACTGAAAGTAACTTCTGCTGCATAGGTAGCACACTCATAAAATTGGTTGAAGACATAACTACTCTGGGTGGTTTGGAACTGTATAGATATTGCATGTAGAGCGCTCAGTGCCATGGAATACTCCAATGCAAGCTGAATTCAGTTACCTGACTGGTACCATTTACAGTGGAACAGCCATTGACTTGGTTTACTTCTACAAAGGTTATAGTTCCACTGTGTAGAGAAGGTAATGTTACCGAAAGTAACTTCTGTAGAATAGGTAGCACATTCAGAAAACAGGTTGCAGACAACTTTAAATCATATGGTTAGTGTGCTAACAATGTTTAGATCATGTTAGCACATAGTAGTTATCAGCAAAATTGAACTGTACACTCCTTTGAGTTGAATGCGTTACTTTCTATTCAATTCATTCTGTGGTAAGTTTGTGTATATAACTACTCTGCGTGGTTTGGAACTGTATAGATTTTGCATGTAGAGTGCTCAGTGCCATGGAATACTCCAATGCAAGGTGAATTCAGTAACCTACCTGGTACCATTTACAGTGGTACAGCCATTGACATGGTTTACTTCTGCAAATGCTATAGTTCCACTGTGTAGAGAAGGTCATGTTACTGAAAGTAACTTCTGGAGAATAGGTAGCACACTCATAAAAAATTGGTTGCAGACAACTCTAAATCATATGGTTAGTGTGCTAACAATGTTTACATCATGTTAGCACATAGTAGTTATCAGCAAAATTGAACTGTATACTCCATTGAGTTGAATGCATTACTTTCTATTCAATGCATTCTGTGGTAAGGTTGTGTACATACCTACTCTGGGTCGTTTGGAACTGTATAGATATTGCATGTAGAGTGCTCAGTGCCATGGAATACTCCAATGCAAGCTGAATTCAGTAACCTACCTGGTACCATTTACAGTGGAACGGCCATTGACTTAGTTTAGTTCTGCAAAGGCTAAAGTTCCACTGTGTGGAGAAGGTAATGTTACTCAAAGTAACTTCTGGAGAATAGGTAGCACACTCATAAAACCTTTTGCAGACAACTCTAAATCATATGGTTAGTGTGCTAACAATGTTTAAATCATGTTAGCACATAGTAGTTATCAGCAAAATTGAACTGTACACTCCTTTGAGTTGAATGCATTACTTTCTGTTCAATGCATTTTGTGGTAAGTTTGTGTACATAACTACTCTGGGTGGTTTGGGAATGTATAGATTTTGCATGTAGAGTGCTCAGTGCCATGGAATACTCCAATGCAAGCTGCATTCGTTAACCTACCTGGTACCATTTACAGTGAAACAGCCATTGAGTTGGTTTAATTCTGCAAAGTCTAAATTTCCACTGTGTAGAGAAGGTAATGTTACTGAAAGTAATTTCTGGAGAATAGGTAGCACACTCATAAAATTGGTTGCTAACAACTCTAAATCATATGGTTAGTGTGCTAACAATGTTTAGACAATGTTAGCACATAGTAGTTTTCTGCAAAATTGAACCGTACACTCCGTTGAGTTGAATGCATTACTTTCTATTCAATGCATTCTGTGGTAAGGTTGTGTACATAGCTACTCTGGGTCGTTTGGAACTGTATAGATATTGCATGTAGAGTGCTCAGTGCCAAGGAATACTCCAATGCATGCTGAATTCAGTAACTTACCTGGTACCATTTACAGTGGAACGGCCATTGACTTGGTTTACTTCTGCAAAGGCTAAAGTTCCTCTGTGTCGAGAAGGTAATGTTACTGAAAGTAACTTCTGCAGCATAGGTAGCACACTCATAGAATTGGTTGCAGACAACTCTAAATCATATGGTTAGTGTGCTTACAATGTTTACATCATGTTAGCACATTGTAGGTATCAGCAAAATTGAAGTGCACACTGCATTGAGTTGAATGCATTTCTTTCTATTCAATGCATTCTGTGGTAAGATTGTGTACATTACTAGTCTGGGAGGTTTGGAACTGTATAGATATTGCATGTAGAGTGCTCAGTGCCATGGAATACTCCAATGCAAGCTGAATTCAGTAACCTAACAGGTACCATTTACAGTGGAACAGCCATTGACTTGGTTTAATTCTGCAAAGGCTAAAGTTCCGCTGTGTAGAGAAGGTAATGTTATTGAAAGTAACTTCTGCTGCATAGGTAGCACACTCATAAAATTGGTTGAAGACATAACTACTCTGGGTGGTTTGGAACTGTATAGATATTGCATGTAGAGCGCTCAGTGCCATGGAATACTCCAATGCAAGCTGAATTCAGTTACCTGACTGGTACCATTTACAGTGGAACAGCCATTGACTTGGTTTACTTCTACAAAGGTTATAGTTCCACTGTGTAGAGAAGGTAATGTTACCGAAAGTAACTTCTGTAGAATAGGTAGCACATTCAGAAAACAGGTTGCAGACAACTTTAAATCATATGGTTAGTGTGCTAACAATGTTTAGATCATGTTAGCACATAGTAGTTATCAGCAAAATTGAACTGTACACTCCTTTGAGTTGAATGCGTTACTTTCTATTCAATTCATTCTGTGGTAAGTTTGTGTATATAACTACTCTGCGTGGTTTGGAACTGTATAGATTTTGCATGTAGAGTGCTCAGTGCCATGGAATACTCCAATGCAAGGTGAATTCAGTAACCTACCTGGTACCATTTACAGTGGTACAGCCATTGACATGGTTTACTTCTGCAAATGCTATAGTTCCACGGTGTAGAGAAGGTCATGTTACTGAAAGTAACTTCTGGAGAATAGGTAGCACACTCATAAAAAATTGGTTGCAGACAACTCTAAATCATATGGTTAGTGTGCTAACAATGTTTACATCATGTTAGCACATAGTAGTTATCAGCAAAATTGAACTGTATACTCCATTGAGTTGAATGCATTACTTTCTATTCAATGCATTCTGTGGTAAGGTTGTGTACATACCTACTCTGGGTCGTTTGGAACTGTATAGATATTGCATGTAGAGTGCTCAGTGCCATGGAATACTCCAATGCAAGCTGAATTCAGTAACCTACCTGGTACCATTTACAGTGGAACGGCCATTGACTTAGTTTAGTTCTGCAAAGGCTAAAGTTCCACTGTGTGGAGAAGGTAATGTTACTCAAAGTAACTTCTGGAGAATAGGTAGCACACTCATAAAACCTTTTGCAGACAACTCTAAATCATATGGTTAGTGTGCTAACAATGTTTAAATCATGTTAGCACATAGTAGTTATCAGCAAAATTGAACTGTACACTCCTTTGAGTTGAATGCATTACTTTCTGTTCAATGCATTTTGTGGTAAGTTTGTGTACATAACTACTCTGGGTGGTTTGGGAATGTATAGATTTTGCATGTAGAGTGCTCAGTGCCATGGAATACTCCAATGCAAGCTGCATTCGTTAACCTACCTGGTACCATTTACAGTGAAACAGCCATTGACTTGGTTTAATTCTGCAAAGTCTAAATTTCCACTGTGTAGAGAAGGTAATGTTACTGAAAGTAACTTCTGGAGAATAGGTAGCACACTCATAAAATTGGTTGCTAACAACTCTAAATCATATGGTTAGTGTGCTAACAATGTTTAGACAATGTTAGCACATAGTAGTTTTCTGCAAAATTGAACCGTACACTCCGTTGAGTTGAATGCATTACTTTCTATTCAATGCATTCTGTGGTAAGGTTGTGTACATAGCTACTCTGGGTCGTTTGGAACTGTATAGATATTGCATGTAGAGTGCTCAGTGCCAAGGAATACTCCAATGCATGCTGAATTCAGTAACTTACCTGGTACCATTTACAGTGGAACGGCCATTGACTTGGTTTACTTCTGCAAAGGCTAAAGTTCCTCTGTGTCGAGAAGGGAATGTTACTGAAAGTAACTTCTGCAGCATAGGTAGCACACTCATAGAATTGGTTGCAGACAACTCTAAATCATATGGTTAGTGTGCTTACAATGTTTACATCATGTTAGCACATTGTAGGTATCAGCAAAATTGAAGTGCACACTGCATTGAGTTGAATGCATTTCTTTCTATTCAATGCATTCTGTGGTAAGATTGTGTACATTACTAGTCTGGGAGGTTTGGAACTGTATAGATATTGCATGTAGAGTGCTCAGTGCCATGGAATACTCCAATGCAAGCTGAATTCAGTAACCTAACAGGTACCATTTACAGTGGAACAGCCATTGACTTGGTTTAATTCTGCAAAGGCTAAAGTTCCGCTGTGTAGAGAAGGTAATGTTATTGAAAGTAACTTCTGCTGCATAGGTAGCACACTCATAAAATTGGTTGAAGACATAACTACTCTGGGTGGTTTGGAACTGTATAGATATTGCATGTAGAGCGCTCAGTGCCATGGAATACTCCAATGCAAGCTGAATTCAGTAATCTGACTGGTACCATTTACAGTGGAACAGCCATTGACTTGGTTTACTTCTACAAAGGCTATCGTTCCACTGTGTAGAGAAGGTAATGTTACTGAAAGGATCTTCTGGGGAATAGGTAGCACATTCAGAAAACAGGTTGCAGACAACTTTAAATCATATGGTTAGTGTGCTAACAATGTTTAGATCATGTTAGCACATAGTAGTTATCAGCCAAATTGAACTGTACACTCCTTTGAGTTGAATGCGTTACTTTCTATTCAATTCATTCTGTGGTAAGTTTGTGTATATAACTATTCTGGGTGGTTTGGAGCTGTATAGATTTTGCATGTAGAGTGCTCAGTGCCATTGAATACTCCAATGTAAGGTGAATTCAGTAACCTACCTGGTACCATTTACAGTGGAACGGCCATTGACTTGGTATACTTCTGCAAAGGCTAAAGTTCCACTGTGTAGAGAAGGTAATGTAACTGAAAGTAACTTCTGGAGAATAGGTAGCACACTCATAAAATTGGTTGCAGACAACTCTAAATCATATGGTTAGTGTGCTAACAATGTTTAGATCATGTTAGCACATAGTAGTTATCAGCAAAATTGAACTGTACACTCCTTTGAGTTGAATGCATTACTTTCTATTCAATGCATTTTGTGGTAAGGTTGTGTACATAACTACTCTGGGTGGTTTGGAACTGTATAGATATTGCATGTAGAGCGCTCAGTGCCATGGAATTCTCCAATGCAAGCTGAATTCAGTAATCTGACTGGTACCATTTACAGTGGAACAGCCATTGACTTGGTTTACTTCTACAAAGGCTATAGTTCCACTGTGTAGAGAAGGTAATGTTACTGAAAGGATCTTCTGGAGAATAGGTAGCACATTCATAAAACTGGTTGCAGACAACTCTAACTCATATGGTTAGTGTGCTAACAATGTTTAGATCATGTTAGCACATAGTAGTTATCAGCAAAATTGAACTGTACACTCCTTTGAGTTGAATGCGTTACTTTCTATTCAATTCATTCTGTGGTAAGTTTGTGTATATAACTACTCTGCGTGGTTTGGAACTGTATAGATTTTGCATGTAGAGTGCTCAGTGCCATGGAATACTCCAATGCAAGGTGAATTCAGTAACCTACCTGGTACCATTTACAGTGGTACAGCCATTGACATGGTTTACTTCTGCAAATGCTATAGTTCCACTGTGTAGAGAAGGTCATGTTACTGAAAGTAACTTCTGGAGAATAGGTAGCACACTCATAAAAAATTGGTTGCAGACAACTCTAAATCATATGGTTAGTGTGCTAACAATGTTTACATCATGTTAGCACATAGTAGTTATCAGCAAAATTGAACTGTATACTCCATTGAGTTGAATGCATTACTTTCTATTCAATGCATTCTGTGGTAAGGTTGTGTACATACCTACTCTGGGTCGTTTGGAACTGTATAGATATTGCATGTAGAGTGCTCAGTGCCATGGAATACTCCAATGCAAGCTGAATTCAGTAACCTACCTGGTACCATTTACAGTGGAACGGCCATTGACTTAGTTTAGTTCTGCAAAGGCTAAAGTTCCACTGTGTGGAGAAGGTAATGTTACTCAAAGTAACTTCTGGAGAATAGGTAGCACACTCATAAAACCTTTTGCAGACAACTCTAAATCATATGGTTAGTGTGCTAACAATGTTTAAATCATGTTAGCACATAGTAGTTTTCAGCAAAATTGAACTGTACACTCCTTTGAGTTGAATGCTTTACTTTCTGTTCAATGCATTTTGTGGTAAGTTTGTGTACATAACTACTCTGGGTGGTTTGGAAATGTATAGATTTTGCATGTAGAGTGCTCAGTGCCATGGAATACTCCAATGCAAGCTGCATTCGTTAACCTACCTGGTACCATTTACAGTGAAACAGCCATTGTCTTGGTTTAATTCTGCAAAGTCTAAATTTCCACTGTGTAGAGAAGGTAATGTTACTGAAAGTAACTTCTGGAGAATAGGTAGCACACTCATAAAATTGGTTGCTAACAACTCTAAATCATATGGTTAGTGTGCTAACAATGTTTAGACAATGTTAGCACATAGTAGTTTTCTGCAAAATTGAACCGTACACTCCGTTGAGTTGAATGCATTACTTTCTATTCAATGCATTCTGTGGTAAGGTTGTGTACATAGCTACTCTGGGTCGTTTGGAACTGTATAGATATTGCATGTAGAGTGCTCAGTGCCAAGGAATACTCCAATGCATGCTGAATTCAGTAACTTACCTGGTACCATTTACAGTGGAACGGCCATTGACTTGGTTTACTTCTGCAAAGGCTAAAGTTCCTCTGTGTCGAGAAGGTAATGTTACTGAAAGTAACTTCTGCAGCATAGGTAGCACACTCATAGAATTGGTTGCAGACAACTCTAAATCATATGGTTAGTGTGCTTACAATGTTTACATCATGTTAGCACATTGTAGGTATCAGCAAAATTGAAGTGCACACTGCATTGAGTTGAATGCATTTCTTTCTATTCAATGCATTCTGTGGTAAGATTGTGTACATTACTAGTCTGGGAGGTTTGGAACTGTATAGATATTGCATGTAGAGTGCTCAGTGCCATGGAATACTCCAATGCAAGCTGAATTCAGTAACCTAACAGGTACCATTTACAGTGGAACAGCCATTGACTTGGTTTAATTCTGCAAAGGCTAAAGTTCCGCTGTGTAGAGAAGGTAATGTTATTGAAAGTAACTTCTGCTGCATAGGTAGCACACTCATAAAATTGGTTGAAGACATAACTACTCTGGGTGGTTTGGAACTGTATAGATATTGCATGTAGAGCGCTCAGTGCCATGGAATACTCCAATGCAAGCTGAATTCTGTAATCTGACTGGTACCATTTACAGTGGAACAGCCATTGACTTGGTTTACTTCTACAAAGGCTATCGTTCCACTGTGTAGAGAAGGTAATGTTACTGAAAGGATCTTCTGGGGAATAGGTAGCACATTCATAAAACTGGTTGCAGACAACTCTAACTCATATGGTTAGTGTGCTAACAATCTTTAGATCATGTTAGCACATAGTAGTTATCAGCAATATTGAACTGTACACTCCTTTGAGTTGAATGCGTTACTTTCTATTCAATTCATTCTGTGGTAAGTTTGTGTATATAACTACTCTGCGTGGTTTGGAACTGTATAGATTTTGCATGTGGAGTGCTCAGTGCCATGGAATACTCCAATGCAAGGTGAATTCAGTAACCTACCTGGTACCATTTACAGTGGTACAGCCTTTGACATGGTTTACTTCTGCAAATGCTATAGTTCCACTGTGTCGAGGTAATGTTACTGAAAGTAACTTCTGGAGAATAGGTAGCACACTCATAAAACCTTTTGCAGACAACTCTAAATCATATGGTTAGTGTGCTAACAATGTTTAAATCATGTTAGCACATAGTAGTTATCAGCAAAATTGAACTGTACACTCCTTTGAGTTGAATGCATTACTTTCTGTTCAATGCATTTTGTGGTAAGGTTGTGTACATAACTACTCTGGGTGGTTTGGAACTGTATATATATTGCATGTAGAGTGCTCAGTGCCATGGAATACTCCAATGCAAGCTGAATTCACTAACTTATCTGGTACCATTTACAGTGGAACGGCCATTGACTTGGTTTACTTCTGCAAAGGCTAAAGTTCCACTGTGTCGAGAAGGTAATGTTACTGAAAGTAACTTCTGAAGCATCGGTAGCACACACATAGAACTGGTTGCAGACAACTCTAAATCATATGGTTAGTGTGCTAACAATGTTTACATCATGTTAGCACATAGTAGGTATCAGCAAAATTGAACTGCACACTCCATTGAGTTGAATGCATTTCTTTCTATTCAATGCATTCTGTGGTAAGATTGTGTACATTACTAGTCTGGGTTGTTTGGAACTGTATAGATATTGCATGTAGAGTGCTCAGTGCCATGCAATACTCCAATGCAAGCTGAATTCAGTAACCTAACTGGTACCATTTACAGTGGAACAGCCATTGACTTGGTTTAATTCTGCAAAGGCTAAAGTTCCACTGTGTAGAGAAGGTAATGTTATTGAAAGTAACTTCTGCTGCATAGGTAGCACACTCATAAAATTCGTTGAAGACATAACTACTCTGGGTGGTTTGGAACTGTATAGATATTGCATGTAGAGTGCTCAGTGGCATGGAATACTCCAATGCAAGGTGAATTCAGTAACCTACCTGGTACCATTTACAGTGGAACGGCCATTGACTTGGTATACTTCTGCAAAGGCTAAAGTTCCACTGTGTAGAGAAGGTAATGTTACTGAAAGTAACTTCTGCAGCATAGGTAGCACACTCATAAAATTGGTTGCAGACAACTCTAAATCATATGGTTAGTGCGCTAACAATGTTTAGATCATGTTAGCACATTGTAGTTATCAGCAAAATTGAACTGTACACTCCTTTGAGTTGAATGCATTACTTTCTATTGAATGCATTTTGTGGTAAGGTTGTGTACATAACTACTCTGGGTGGTTTGGAACTGTATAGATATTGCATGTAGAGCGCTCAGTGCCATGGAATACTCCAATGCAAGCTGAATTCAGTAATCTGACTGGTACCATTTACAGTGGAACAGCCATTGACTTGGTTTACTTCTACAAAGGTTATACTTCCACTGTGTAGAGAAGGTAATGTTACTGAAAGGATCTTTTGGAGAATAGGTAGCACATTCATAAAACTGGTTGCAGACAACTCTAACTCATATGGTTAGTGTGCTAACAATGTTTAGATCATGTTAGCACATAGTAGTTATCAGCAAAATTGAACAGTACACTCCTTTGAGTTGAATGCGTTACTTTCTATTCAATTCATTCTGTGGTAAGTTTGTGTATATAACTACTCTGCGTGGTTTGGAACTGTATAGATTTTGCATGTGGAGTGCTCAGTGCCATGGAATACTCCAATGCAAGCTGAATTCAGTAACCTACCTGGTACCATTTACAGTGGAACAGCCATTGACTTGGTTTAGTTCTGCAAATGCTCAAGTTCCACTGTGTAGAGAAGGTAATGTTACTGAAAGTAACTTCTGCAGCATAGGTAGCACACTCATAAAATTGGTTGAAAACATAACTACTCTGGGTGGTTTGGAACTGTATAGATATTGCATGTAGAGTGCTCAGTGCCATGGAATACTCCAATGCAAGCTGAATTCAGTAACCTTCCTGGTACCATTTAGAGTGGAACAGCCATTGACTTGGTTTAGTTCTGCAAAGGCTAAAGTTCCACTGTGTAGAGAAGGTAATGTTACTGAAAGTAACTTCTGCAGCATAGGTAGCACGCTCATAAAATTGGTTGCTAACAACTCTAAATCATATGGTTAGTGTGCTAACAATGTTTAGACAATGTTAGCACATAGTAGTTTTCTGCAAAATTGAACCGTACACTCCGTTGAGTTGAATGCATTACTTTCTATTCAATGCATTCTGTGTTAAGGTTGTGTACATAGCTACTCTGGGTCGTTTGGAACTGTATAGATATTGCATGTAGAGTGCTCAGTGCCAAGGAATACTCCAATGCATGCTGAATTCAGTAACTTACCTGGTACCATTTACAGTGGAACGGCCATTGACTTGGTTTACTTCTGCAAAGGCTAAAGTTGCTCTGTGTCGAGAAGGTAATGTTACTGAAAGTAACTTCTGCAGCATAGGTAGCACACTCATAGAATTGGTTGCAGACAACTCTAAATCATATGGTTAGTGTGCTAACAATGTTTACATCATGTTAGCACATTGTAGGTATCAGCAAAATTGAAGTGCACACTGCTTTGAGTTGAATGCATTTCTTTCTATTCAATGCATTCTGTGGTAAGATTGTGTACATTACTAGTCTGGGAGGTTTGGAACTGTATTGATATTGCATGTAGAGTGCTCAGTGCTATGGAATACTCCAATGCAAGCTGAATTCAGTAACCTAACTGGTACCATTTACAGTGGAACAGCCATTGACTTGGTTTAATTCTGCAAAGGCTAAAGTTCCGCTGTGTAGAGAAGGTAATGTTATTGAAAGTAACTTCTGCTGCATAGGTAGCACACTCATAAACTTGGTTGAAGACATAACTACTCTGGGTGGTTTGGAACTGTATAGATATTGCATGTAGAGCGCTCAGTGCCATGGAATACTCCAATGCAAGCTGAATTCAGTAATCTGACTGGTACCATTTACAGTGGAACAGCCATTGACTTGGTTTACTTCTACAAATGCTATCGTTCCACTGTGTAGAGAAGGTAATGTTACTGAAAGGATCTTCTGGGGAATAGGTAGCACATTCATAAAACTGGTTGCAGACAACTCTAACTCATATGGTTAGTGTGCTAACAATGTCTAGATCATGTTAGCACATAGTAGTTATCAGCAAAATTGAACTGTACACTCCTTTGAGTTGAATGCGTTACTTTCTATTCAATTCATTCTGTGGTAAGTTTGTGTATATAACTACTCTGCGTGGTTTGGAACTGTATAGATTTTGCATGTGGAGTGCTCAGTGCCATGGAATACTCCAATGCAAGGTGAATTCAGTAACCTACCTGGTACCATTTACAGTGGTACAGCCATTGACATGGTTTACTTCTGCAAATGCTATAGTTCCACTGTGTCGAGGTAATGTTACTGAAAGTAACTTCTGGAGAATAGGTAGCACACTCATAAAACCTTTTGCAGATAACTCTAAATCATATGGTTAGTGTGCTAACAATGTTTAAATCATGTTAGCACATAGTAGTTATCAGCAAAATTGAACTGTACACTCCTTTGAGTTGAATGCATTACTTTCTGTTCAATGCATTTTGTGGTAAGGTTGTGTACATAACTACTCTGGGTGGTTTGGAACTGTATATATATTGCATGTAGAGTGCTCAGTGCCATGGAATACTCCAATGCAAGCTGAATTCAGTAACTTATCTGGTACCATTTACAGTGGAACGGAAATTGACTTGGTTTACTTCTGCAAAGGCTAAAGTTCCACTGTGTCGAGAAGGTAATGTTACTGAAAGTAACTTCTGAAGCATCGGTAGCACACACATAGAATTGGTTGCAGACAACTCTAAATCATATGGTTAGTGTGCTAACAATGTTTACATCATGTTAGCACATAGTAGGTATCAGCAAAATTGAACTGCACACTCCATTGAGTTGAATGCATTTCTTTCTATTCAATGCATTCTGTGGTAAGATTGTGTACATTACTAGTCTGGGTTGTTTGGAACTGTATAGATATTGCATGTAGAGTGCTCAGTGCCATGGAATACTCCAATGCAAGCTGAATTCAGTAACCTAACTGGTACCATTTACATTGGAACAGCCATTGACTTGGTTTAATTCTGCAAAGGCTAAAGTTCCACTGTGTAGAGAAGGTAATGTTATTGAAAGTAACTTCTGCTGCATAGGTAGCACACTCATAAAATTCGTTGAAGACATAACTACTCTGGGTGGTTTGGAACTGTATAGATATTGCATGTAGAGCGCTCAGTGCCATGGAATACTCCAATGCAAGCTGCATTCAGTAACCTGACTGGTACCATTTACAGTGGAACAGCCATTGACTTGGTTTACTTCTACAAAGGCTATACTTCCACTGTGTAGAGAAGGTAATGTTACCGAAAGTAACTTCTGTAGAATAGGTAGCACATTCAGAAAACAGGTTGCAGACAACTTTAAATCATATGGTTAGTGTGCTAACAATGTTTAGATCATGTTAGCACATAGTAGTTATCAGCCAAATTGAACTGTACACTCCTTTGAGTTGAATGCGTTACTTTCTATTCAATTCATTCTGTGGTAAGTTTGTGTATCTAACTATTCTGGGTGGTTTGGAGCTGTATAGATTTTGCATGTAGAGTGCTCAGTGGCATGGAATACTCCAATGCAAGGTGAATTCAGTAACCTACCTGGTACCATTTACAGTGGAACGGCCATTGACTTGGTATACTTCTGCAAAGGCTAAAGTTCCACTGTGTAGAGAAGGTAATGTTACTGAAAGTAACTTCTGCAGCATAGGTAGCACACTCATAGAATTGGTTGCAGAGAACTCTAAATCATATGGTTAGTGTGCTAACAATGTTTACATCATGTTAGCACATAGTAGGTATCAGCAAAATTGAACTGCACACTCCATTCAGTTGAATGCATTTCTTTGTATTCAATGCATTCTGTGGTAAGATTGTGTACATTACTAGTCTGGGTGGTTTGGAACTGTATAGATATTGCATGTAGAGCGCTCAGTGCCATGGAATACTCCAATGCAAGCTGAATTCAGTAACCTGACTGGTACCATTTACAGTGGAACAGCCATTGACTTGGTTTACTTCTGCAAATGCTATAGTTCCACTGTGTAGAGAAGGTCATGTTACTGAAAGTAACTTCTGGAGAATAGGTAGCACACTCATAAAAAATTGGTTGCAGACAACTCTAAATCATATGGTTAGTGTGCTAACAATGTTTAGATCATGTTAGCACATAGTAGTTATCATCAAAATTGAACTGTACACTCCATTGAGTTGAATGCATTACTTTCTATTCAATGCATTCTGTGGTAAGGTTGTGTACATAACTCCTCTGGGTCGTTTGGAACTGTATAGATATTGCATGTAGAGTGCTCAGTGCCATGGAATACTCCAATGCATGCTGAATTCAGTAACCTACCTTGTACCATTTACAGTGGAACGGCCATTGACTTGGTTTAGTTCTGCAAAGGCTAAAGTTCCACTGTGTCGAGGTAATGTTACTGAAAGTAACTTCTGGAGAATAGGTAGCACACTCATAAAACCTTTTGCAGACAACTCTAAATCATATGGTTAGTGTGCTAACAATGTTTAAATCATGTTAGCACATAGTAGTTATCAGCAAAATTGAACTGTACACTCCTTTGAGTTGAATGCATTACTTTCTGTTCAATGCATTTTGTGGTAAGGTTGTGTACATAACTACTCTGGGTGGTTTGGAAATGTATAGATTTTGCATGTAGAGTGCTCAGTGCCATGGAATACCCCAATGCAAGCTGCATTCGTTAACCTACCTGGTACCATTTACAGTGAAACAGCCATTGACTTGGTTTAATTCTGCAAAGTCTAAATTTCCACTGTGTAGAGAAAGTAATGTTACTGAAAGTAACTTCTGGAGAATAGGTAGCACACTCATAAAATTGGTTGCTAACAACTCTAAATCATATGGTTAGTGTGCTAACAATGTTTAGACAATGTTAGCACATAGTAGTTTTTTGCAAAATTGAACTGTACACTCCGTTGAGTTGAATGCATTACTTTCTATTCAATGCATTCTGTGGTAAGGTTGTGTACATAGCTACTCTGGGTCGTTTGGAACTGTATAGATATTGCATGTAGAGTGCTCAGTGCCAAGGAATACTCCAATGCAAGCTGAATTCAGTAACTTACCTGGTACCATTTACAGTGGAACGGCCATTGACTTGGTTTACTTCTGCAAAGGCTAAAGTTCCTCTGTGTCGAGAAGGTAATGTTACTGAAAGTAACTTCTGCAGCATAGGTAGCACACTCATAGAATTGGTTGCAGACAACTCTAAATCATATGGTTAGTGTGCTAACAATGTTTACATCATGTTAGCACATCGTAGGTATCAGCAAAATTGAACTGCACACTCCATTGAGTTGAATGCATTTCTTTCTATTCAATGCATTCTGTGGTAAGATTGTGTACATTACTAGTCTGGGTGGTTTGGAACTGTATAGATATTGCATGTAGAGTGCTCAGTGCCATGGAATACTCCAATGCAAGCTGAATTCAGTAACCTAACTGGTACCATTTACAGTGGAACAGCCATTGACTTGGTTTAATTCTGCAAAGGCTAAAGTTCCGCTGTGTAGAGAAGGTAATGTTATTGAAAGTAACTTCTGCTGCATAGGTAGCACACTCATAAAATTGGTTGAAGACATAACTACTCTGGGTGGTTTGGAACTGTATAGATATTGCATGTAGAGCGCTCAGTGCCATGGAATACTCCAATGCAAGCTGAATTCAGTAATCGGACTGGTACCATTTACAGTGGAACAGCCATTGACTTGGTTTACTTCTACAAAGGCTATAGTTCCACTGTGTAGAGAAGGTAATGTTACTGAAAGGATCTTCTGGAGAATAGGTAGCACATTCATAAAACTGGTTGCAGACAACTCTAACTCATATGGTTAGTGTGCTAACAATGTTTAGATCATGTTAGCACATAGTAGTTATCAGCAAAATTGAACTGTACACTCCATTGAGTTGAATGCATTACTTTCTATTCAATGCATTCTGTGGTAAGGTTGTGTACATAACTACTCTGGGTGGTTTGGAAATGTATAGATATTGCATGTAGAGCGCTCAGTGCCATGGAATACTCCAATGCAAGCTGAATTCAGTAATCTGACTGGTACCATTTACAGTGGAACAGCCATTGACTTGGTTTACTTCTACAAAGGCTATAGTTCCACTGTGTAGAGAAGGTAATGTTACTGAAAGGATCTTCTGGAGAATAGGTAGCACATTCATAAAACTGGTTGCAGACAACTCTAACTCATATGGTTAGTGTGCTAACAATGTTTAGATCATGTTAGCACATAGTAGTTATCAGCAAAATTGAACTGTACACTCCTTTGAGTTGAATGCGTTATTTTCTATTCAATTCATTCTGTGGTAAGTTTGTGTATATAACTACTCTGCGTGGTTTGGAACTGTATAGATTTTGCATGTAGAGTGCTCAGTGCCATGGAATACTCCAATGCAAGGTGAATTCAGTAACCTACCTGGTACCATTTACAGTGGTATAGCCATTGACATGGTTTACTTCTGCAAATGCTATAGTTCCACTGTGTCGAGGTAATGTTACTGAAAGTAACTTCTGGAGAATAGGTAGCACACTCATAAAACCTTTTGCAGACAACTCTAAATCATATGGTTAGTGTGCTAACAATGTTTAAATCATGTTAGCACATAGTAGTTATCAGCAAAATTGAACTGTACACTCCTTTGAGTTGAATGCATTACTTTCTGTTCAATGCATTTTGTGGTAAGGTTGTGTACATAACTACTCTGGGTGGTTTGGAAATGTATAGATTTTGCATGTAGAGTGCTCAGTGCCATGGAATACTCCAATGCAAGCTGCATTCGTTAACCTACCTGGTACCATTTACAGTGAAACAGCCATTGACTTGGTTTAATTCTGCAAAGTCTAAATTTCCACTGTGTAGAGAAGGTAATGTTACTGAAAGTAACTTATGGAGAATAGGTAGCACACTCATAAAATTGGTTGCAAAACAACTCTAAATCATATGGTTAGTGTGCTAACAATGTTTAGACAATGTTAGCACATAGTAGTTTTATGCAAAATTGAACTGTACACTCCGTTGAGTTGAATGCATTACTTTCTATTCAATGCATTCTGTGGTAAGGTTGTGTACATAGCTACTCTGGGTCGTTTGGAACTGTATAGATATTGCATGTAGAGTGCTCAGTGCCAAGGAATACTCCAATGCAAGCTGAATTCAGTAACTTACCTGGTACCATTTACAGTGGAACGGCCATTGACTTGGTTTACTTCTGCAAAGGCTAAAGTTCCTCTGTGTCGAGAAGGTAATGTTACTGAAAGTAACTTCTGCAGCATAGGTAGCACACTCATAGAATTGGTTGCAGACAACTCTAAATCATATGGTTAGTGTGCTAACAATGTTTACATCATGTTAGCACATCGTAGGTATCAGCAAAATTGAACTGCACACTCCATTGAGTTGAATGCATTTCTTTCTATTCAATGCATTCTGTGGTAAGATTGTGTACATTACTAGTCTGGGTGGTTTGGAACTGTATAGATATTGCATGTAGAGTGCTCAGTGCCATGGAATACTCCAATGCAAGCTGAATTCAGTAACCTAACTGGTACCATTTACAGTGGAACAGCCATTGACTTGGTTTAATTCTGCAAAGGCTAAAGTTCCGCTGTGTAGAGAAGGTAATGTTATTGAAAGTAACTTCTGCTGCATAGGTAGCACACTCATAAAATTGGTTGAAGACATAACTACTCTGGGTGGTTTGGAACTGTATAGATATTGCATGTAGAGCGCTCAGTGCCATGGAATACTCCAATGCAAGCTGAATTCAGTAATCGGACTGGTACCATTTACAGTGGAACAGCCATTGACTTGGTTTACTTCTACAAAGGCTATAGTTCCACTGTGTAGAGAAGGTAATGTTACTGAAAGGATCTTCTGGAGAATAGGTAGCACATTCATAAAACTGGTTGCAGACAACTCTAACTCATATGGTTAGTGTGCTAACAATGTTTAGATCATGTTAGCACATAGTAGTTATCAGCAAAATTGAACTGTACACTCCATTGAGTTGAATGCATTACTTTCTATTCAATGCATTCTGTGGTAAGGTTGTGTACATAACTACTCTGGGTGGTTTGGAAATGTATAGATATTGCATGTAGAGCGCTCAGTGCCATGGAATACTCCAATGCAAGCTGAATTCAGTAATCTGACTGGTACCATTTACAGTGGAACAGCCATTGACTTGGTTTACTTCTACAAAGGCTATAGTTCCACTGTGTAGAGAAGGTAATGTTACTGAAAGGATCTTCTGGAGAATAGGTAGCACATTCATAAAACTGGTTGCAGACAACTCTAACTCATATGGTTAGTGTGCTAACAATGTTTAGATCATGTTAGCACATAGTAGTTATCAGCAAAATTGAACTGTACACTCCTTTGAGTTGAATGCGTTACTTTCTATTCAATTCATTCTGTGGTAAGTTTGTGTATATAACTACTCTGCGTGGTTTGGAACTGTATAGATTTTGCATGTAGAGTGCTCAGTGCCATGGAATACTCCAATGCAAGGTGAATTCAGTAACCTACCTGGTACCATTTACAGTGGTATAGCCATTGACATGGTTTACTTCTGCAAATGCTATAGTTCCACTGTGTCGAGGTAATGTTACTGAAAGTAACTTCTGGAGAATAGGTAGCACACTCATAAAACCTTTTGCAGACAACTCTAAATCATATGGTTAGTGTGCTAACAATGTTTAAATCATGTTAGCACATAGTAGTTATCAGCAAAATTGAACTGTACACTCCTTTGAGTTGAATGCATTACTTTCTGTTCAATGCATTTTGTGGTAAGGTTGTGTACATAACTACTCTGGGTGGTTTGGAAATGTATAGATTTTGCATGTAGAGTGCTCAGTGCCATGGAATACTCCAATGCAAGCTGCATTCGTTAACCTACCTGGTACCATTTACAGTGAAACAGCCATTGACTTGGTTTAATTCTGCAAAGTCTAAATTTCCACTGTGTAGAGAAGGTAATGTTACTGAAAGTAACTTATGGAGAATAGGTAGCACACTCATAAAATTGGTTGCAAAACAACTCTAAATCATATGGTTAGTGTGCTAACAATGTTTAGACAATGTTAGCACATAGTAGTTTTATGCAAAATTGAACTGTACACTCCGTTGAGTTGAATGCATTACTTTCTATTCAATGCATTCTGTGGTAAGGTTGTGTACATAGCTACACTGGAATGTTTGGAACTGTATAGATATTGCATGTAGAGTGCTCAGTGCCAAGGAATACTCCAATGCAAGCTGAATTCAGTAACTTACCTGGTACCATTTACAGTGGAACGGCCATTGACTTGGTTTACTTCTGCAAAGGCTAAAGTTCCTCTGTGTCGAGAAGGTAATGTTACTGAAAGTAACTTCTGCAGCATAGGTAGCACACTCATAAAAAATTGGTTGCAGACAACTCTAAATCATATGTTAGTGTGCTAACAATGTTTACATCATGTTCGCACATAGTAGTTATCAGCAAAATTGAACTGCAGACTCCATTGAGTTGAATGCATTTCTTTCTGTTCAATGCATTCTGTGGTAAGATTGTGTACATAACTACTCTGCGTGGTTTGGAACTGTATAGATATTGCATGTAGAGTGCTCAGCGCCATGGAATACTCCAATGCAAGCTGAATTCAGTAACCTAGCTGGTACCATTTACAGTGGAACAGCCATTGACTTGGTTTAGTTCTGCAAAGGCTAAAGTTCCACTGTGTAGAGAAGGTCATGTTACTGAAAGTAACTTCTGCAGCATAGGTAGCAGACTCATAAAATTGGTTGCAGACAACTCTAAATCATATGGTTAGTGCGCTAACAATGTTTACATCATGTTAGCATATGGTAGTTATCAGCAAAATTGAACTGTGCACTCCATTGAGTTGAATGCATTACTTTCTATTCAATGCATTCTGTGGTAAGGTTGTGTACATAACTACTCTGGGTGGTGTGGAACTGTATAGATATTGCATGTAGAGTGCTCAGTGCAATGGAATACTCCAATGCAAGCTGAATTCAGTAACCTACCTGGTACCATTTACAGTGGAACAGCCATTGACTTGGTTTAGTTCTGCAAAGGCTAAAGTTCCACTGTGTAGAGAAGGAAATGTTACTGAAAGTAACTTCTGCAGCATAGGTAGCAGACTCATAAAATTGGTTGCAGACAACTCTAAATCATATGGTTAGTGTGCTAACAATGTTTACATCATGTTAGGACATAGTACTTATCAGCAAAATTGAACTGTACACTCCATTGAGTTGAATGCATTACTTTCTATTCAATGCATTCTGTGGTAAGGTTGTGTACATAACAAATCTGGGTGTTTTGGAACTGTATAGATTTTGCATGTAGAGTGCTCAGTGCGATGGAATACTCTAATGCAAGGTGTATTCAGTAACCTACCTGGTACCATTTACAGTGGAACAGCCATTGACTTGGTTTACTTCTACAAAGGCTATAGTTCCACTGTGTAGAGAAGGTAATGTTACTGAAAGTAACTTCTGGAGAATAGGTAGCACACTCATAAAACTGGTTGCAGACAACTCTAAATCATATGGTTAGTGTGCCAACAATGTTTAAATCATGTTAGCACATAGTAGTTATCAGCAAAATTGAACTGTACACTCCTTTGAGTTGAATGCATTCCTTTCTATTCAATGCATGTTGTGGTAACGTCGTGTACATAACTACTCTGGGTGGTTTGGAACTGTATAGATATTGCATGTAGAGTGCTCAGTGCCATGGAATACTCCAATGCAAGCTGAATTCAGTAACCTAGCTGGTACCATTTACAGTGGAACGGCCATTGACTTGGTTTACTTCTGCAAAGGCTAAAGTTCCACTGTGTAGAGAAGGTAATGTTACTGAAAGTAACTTCTGGAGAATAGGTAGCACACTCATAAAATTGGTTGCAGACAATTCTAAATAATATGTTTAGTGTGCGAACAATGTTTACATCATGTTAGCACATAGTAGTTATCAGCAAAATTGAACTGTACACTCCATTGAGTTGAATGCATTACTTTCTATTCAATGCATTCTGTGGTAAGGTTGTGTACATAACTACTCTGGGTGGTTTGGAACTGTATAGATATTGCATGTAGAGTGCTCAGTGCCATGGAATACTCCAATGCAAGCTGAATTCAGTAACCTACCTCGTACCATTTACAGTGGAACAGCCATTGACTTGGTTTAGTTCTGCAAAGGCTAAAGTTCCACTGTGTAGAGAAGGTAATGTTACTGAAAGTAACTTCTGGAGAATAGGTAGCACACTCATAAAACTGGTTGCAGACAACTCTAAATCATATGTTTAGTGTGCGAACAATGTTTACATCATGTTAGCACATAGTAGTTATCAGCAAAATTGAACTGTACACTCCATTGAGTTGAATGCATTACTTTCTATTCAATGCATTCTGTGGTAAGGTTGTGTACATAACTACTCTGGGTGGTTTGGAACTGTATAGATATTGCATTTAGAGTGCTCAGTGCCATGGAATACTCCAATGCAAGCTGAATTCAGTAACCTACCTGGTACCATTTACAGTGGAACAGCCATTGACTTGGTTTAGTTCTGCAAAGGCTAAAGTTCCACTGTGTAGAGAATGTAATGTTACTGAAAGTAACTTCTGCAGCATAGGTAGCACACTCATAAAATTGGTTGCAGACAACTCTAAATCATATGGTTAGTGTGCTAACAATGTTTACATCATGTTAGCACATAGTACTTATCAGCAAAATTGAACTGTACACTCCATTGAGTTGAATGCATTACTTTCTATTCAATGCATTCTGTGGTAAGGTTGTGTACATAACAAATCTGGGTGGTTTGGAACTGTATAGAGTTTGCATGTAGAGTGCTCAGTGCGATGGAATACTCTAATGCAAGGTGTATTCAGTAACCTACCTGGTACCATTTACAGTGGAACAGCCATTGACTTGGTTTACTTCTACAAAGGCTATAGTTCCACTGTGTAGAGAAGGTAATGTTACTGAAAGTAACTTCTGGAGAATAGGTAGCACACTCATAAAACCTTTTGCAGACAACTCTAAATCATATGGTTAGTGTGCTAACAATGTTTAAATCATGTTAGCACATAGTAGTTATCAGCAAAATTGAACTGTACACTCCTTTGAGTTGAATGCATTACTTTCTGTTCAATGCATTTTGTGGTAAGGTTGTGTACATAACTACTCTGGGTGGTTTGGAAATGTATAGATTTTGCATGTAGAGTGCTCAGTGCCATGGAATACTCCAATGCAAGCTGCATTCGTTAACCTACCTGGTACCATTTACAGTGAAACAGCCATTGACTTGGTTTAATTCTGCAAAGTCTAAATTTCCACTGTGTAGAGAAGGTAATGTTACTGAAAGTAACTTATGGAGAATAGGTAGCACACTCATAAAATTGGTTGCAAAACAACTCTAAATCATATGGTTAGTGTGCTAACAATGTTTAGACAATGTTAGCACATAGTAGTTTTATGCAAAATTGAACTGTACACTCCGTTGAGTTGAATGCATTACTTTCTATTCAATGCATTCTGTGGTAAGGTTGTGTACATAGCTACTCTGGGTCGTTTGGAACTGTATAGATATTGCATGTAGAGTGCTCAGTGCCAAGGAATACTCCAATGCAAGCTGAATTCAGTAACTTACCTGGTACCATTTACAGTGGAACGGCCATTGACTTGGTTTACTTCTGCAAAGGCTAAAGTTCCTCTGTGTCGAGAAGGTAATGTTACTGAAAGTAACTTCTGCAGCATAGGTAGCACACTCATAGAATTGGTTGCAGACAACTCTAAATCATATGGTTAGTGTGCTAACAATGTTTACATCATGTTAGCACATCGTAGGTATCAGCAAAATTGAACTGCACACTCCATTGAGTTGAATGCATTTCTTTCTATTCAATGCATTCTGTGGTAAGATTGTGTACATTACTAGTCTGGGTGGTTTGGAACTGTATAGATATTGCATGTAGAGTGCTCAGTGCCATGGAATACTCCAATGCAAGCTGAATTCAGTAACCTAACTGGTACCATTTACAGTGGAACAGCCATTGACTTGGTTTAATTCTGCAAAGGCTAAAGTTCCGCTGTGTAGAGAAGGTAATGTTATTGAAAGTAACTTCTGCTGCATAGGTAGCACACTCATAAAATTGGTTGAAGACATAACTACTCTGGGTGGTTTGGAACTGTATAGATATTGCATGTAGAGCGCTCAGTGCCATGGAATACTCCAATGCAAGCTGAATTCAGTAATCGGACTGGTACCATTTACAGTGGAACAGCCATTGACTTGGTTTACTTCTACAAAGGCTATAGTTCCACTGTGTAGAGAAGGTAATGTTACTGAAAGGATCTTCTGGAGAATAGGTAGCACATTCATAAAACTGGTTGCAGACAACTCTAACTCATATGGTTAGTGTGCTAACAATGTTTAGATCATGTTAGCACATAGTAGTTATCAGCAAAATTGAACTGTACACTCCATTGAGTTGAATGCATTACTTTCTATTCAATGCATTCTGTGGTAAGGTTGTGTACATAACTACTCTGGGTGGTTTGGAAATGTATAGATATTGCATGTAGAGCGCTCAGTGCCATGGAATACTCCAATGCAAGCTGAATTCAGTAATCTGACTGGTACCATTTACAGTGGAACAGCCATTGACTTGGTTTACTTCTACAAAGGCTATAGTTCCACTGTGTAGAGAAGGTAATGTTACTGAAAGGATCTTCTGGAGAATAGGTAGCACATTCATAAAACTGGTTGCAGACAACTCTAACTCATATGGTTAGTGTGCTAACAATGTTTAGATCATGTTAGCACATAGTAGTTATCAGCAAAATTGAACTGTACACTCCTTTGAGTTGAATGCGTTACTTTCTATTCAATTCATTCTGTGGTAAGTTTGTGTATATAACTACTCTGCGTGGTTTGGAACTGTATAGATTTTGCATGTAGAGTGCTCAGTGCCATGGAATACTCCAATGCAAGGTGAATTCAGTAACCTACCTGGTACCATTTACAGTGGTATAGCCATTGACATGGTTTACTTCTGCAAATGCTATAGTTCCACTGTGTCGAGGTAATGTTACTGAAAGTAACTTCTGGAGAATAGGTAGCACACTCATAAAACCTTTTGCAGACAACTCTAAATCATATGGTTAGTGTGCTAACAATGTTTAAATCATGTTAGCACATAGTAGTTATCAGCAAAATTGAACTGTACACTCCTTTGAGTTGAATGCATTACTTTCTGTTCAATGCATTTTGTGGTAAGGTTGTGTACATAACTACTCTGGGTGGTTTGGAAATGTATAGATTTTGCATGTAGAGTGCTCAGTGCCATGGAATACTCCAATGCAAGCTGCATTCGTTAACCTACCTGGTACCATTTACAGTGAAACAGCCATTGACTTGGTTTAATTCTGCAAAGTCTAAATTTCCACTGTGTAGAGAAGGTAATGTTACTGAAAGTAACTTATGGAGAATAGGTAGCACACTCATAAAATTGGTTGCAAAACAACTCTAAATCATATGGTTAGTGTGCTAACAATGTTTAGACAATGTTAGCACATAGTAGTTTTATGCAAAATTGAACTGTACACTCCGTTGAGTTGAATGCATTACTTTCTATTCAATGCATTCTGTGGTAAGGTTGTGTACATAGCTACACTGGAATGTTTGGAACTGTATAGATATTGCATGTAGAGTGCTCAGTGCCAAGGAATACTCCAATGCAAGCTGAATTCAGTAACTTACCTGGTACCATTTACAGTGGAACGGCCATTGACTTGGTTTACTTCTGCAAAGGCTAAAGTTCCTCTGTGTCGAGAAGGTAATGTTACTGAAAGTAACTTCTGCAGCATAGGTAGCACACTCATAAAAAATTGGTTGCAGACAACTCTAAATCATATGTTAGTGTGCTAACAATGTTTACATCATGTTCGCACATAGTAGTTATCAGCAAAATTGAACTGCAGACTCCATTGAGTTGAATGCATTTCTTTCTGTTCAATGCATTCTGTGGTAAGATTGTGTACATAACTACTCTGCGTGGTTTGGAACTGTATAGATATTGCATGTAGAGTGCTCAGCGCCATGGAATACTCCAATGCAAGCTGAATTCAGTAACCTAGCTGGTACCATTTACAGTGGAACAGCCATTGACTTGGTTTAGTTCTGCAAAGGCTAAAGTTCCACTGTGTAGAGAAGGTAATGTTACTGAAAGTAACTTCTGCAGCATAGGTAGCAGACTCATAAAATTGGTTGCAGACAACTCTAAATCATATGGTTAGTGCGCTAACAATGTTTACATCATGTTAGCATATGGTAGTTATCAGCAAAATTGAACTGTGCACTCCATTGAGTTGAATGCATTACTTTCTATTCAATGCATTCTGTGGTAAGGTTGTGTACATAACTACTCTGGGTGGTGTGGAACTGTATAGATATTGCATGTAGAGTGCTCAGTGCAATGGAATACTCCAATGCAAGCTGAATTCAGTAACCTACCTGGTACCATTTACAGTGGAACAGCCATTGACTTGGTTTAGTTCTGCAAAGGCTAAAGTTCCACTGTGTAGAGAAGGAAATGTTACTGAAAGTAACTTCTGCAGCATAGGTAGCACACTCATAAAATTGGTTGCAGACAACTCTAAATCATATGGTTAGTGTGCTAACAATGTTTACATCATGTTAGGACATTGTACTTATCAGCAAAATTGAACTGTACACTCCATTGAGTTGAATGCATTACTTTCTATTCAATGCATTCTGTGGTAAGGTTGTGTACATAACAAATCTGGGTGTTTTGGAACTGTATAGATTTTGCATGTAGAGTGCTCAGTGCGATGGAATACTCTAATGCAAGGTGTATTCAGTAACCTACCTGGTACCATTTACAGTGGAACAGCCATTGACTTGGTTTACTTCTACAAAGGCTATAGTTCCACTGTGTAGAGAAGGTAATGTTACTGAAAGTAACTTCTGGAGAATAGGTAGCACACTCATAAAACTGGTTGCAGACAACTCTAAATCATATGGGTAGTGTGCCAACAATGTTTAAATCATGTTAGCACATAGTAGTTAACAGCAAAATTGAACTGTACACTCCTTTGAGTTGAATGCATTCCTTTCTATTCAATGCATGTTGTGGTAAGGTTGTGTACATAACTACTCTGGGTGGTTTGGAACTGTATAGATATTGCATGTAGAGTGCTCAGTGCCATGGAATACTCCAATGCAAGCTGAATTCAGTAACCTAGCTGGTACCATTTACAGTGGAACGGCCATTGACTTGGTTTACTTCTGCAAAGGCTAAAGTTCCACTGTGTAGAGATGGTAATGTTACTGAAAGTAACTTCTGGAGAATAGGTAGCACACTCATAAAATTGTTTGCAGACAACTCAAAATCATATGGTTAGTGTGCTAACAATGTTTAGATCATGTTAGCACATATTAGTTATCAGCAAAATTGAACTGTACACTCCTTTGAGTTGAATGCATTACTTTCTATTCAATGCATTCTGTGGTAATGTTGTGTACATAACTACTCTGGGTGGTTTGGAACTGTATAGATATTGCATGTAGAGTGCTCAGTGCCATGGAATACTCCAATGCAAGCTGAATTCAGTAACCTAGCTGGTACCATTTACAGTGGAACGGCCATTGACTTGGTTTACTTCTGCAAAGGCTAAAGTTCCACTGTGTAGAGAAGGTAATGTTACTGAAAGTAACTTCTGGAGAATAGGTAGCACACTCATAAAATTGGTTGCAGACAATTCTAAATAATATGATTAGTGTGCGAACAATGTTTACATCATGTTAGCACATAGTAGTTATCAGCAAAATTGAACTGTACACTCCATTGA
This sequence comes from Hypanus sabinus, assembly GCF_030144855.1. Taxonomy (NCBI): domain Eukaryota; kingdom Metazoa; phylum Chordata; class Chondrichthyes; order Myliobatiformes; family Dasyatidae; genus Hypanus; species Hypanus sabinus. The sequence goes on along the minus strand of NC_082728.1, from coordinate 53,907,074 downwards.
GTTGAATGCATTACTTTCTATTCAATGCATTCTGTGGTAAGGTTGTGTACATAACTACTCTGGGTGGTTTGGAACTGTATAGATATTGCATGTAGAGTGCTCAGTGCCATGGAATACTCCAATGCAAGCTGAATTCAGTAACCTACCTGGTACCATTTACAGTGGAACAGCCATTGACTTGGTTTAGTTCTGCAAAGGCTAAAGTTCCACTGTGTAGAGAAGGTAATGTTACTGAAAGTAACTTCTGGAGAATAGGTAGCACACTCATAAAACTGGTTGCAGACAACTCTAAATCATATGTTTAGTGTGCGAACAATGTTTACATCATGGTAGCACATAGTAGTTATCAGCAAAATTGAACTGTACACTCCATTGAGTTGAATGCATTACTTTCTATTCAATGCATTCTGTGGTAAGGTTGTGTACATAACTACTCTGGGTGGTTTGGAACTGTATAGATATTGCATTTAGAGTGCTCAGTGCCATGGAATACTCCAATGCAAGCTGAATTCAGTAACCTACCTGGTACCATTTACAGTGGAACAGCCATTGACTTGGTTTAGTTCTGCAAAGGCTAAAGTTCCACTGTGTAGAGAATGTAATGTTACTGAAAGTAACTTCTGCAGCATAGGTAGCACACTCATAAAATTGGTTGCAGACAACTCTAAATCATATGGTTAGTGTGCTAACAATGTTTACATCATGTTAGCACATAGTACTTATCAGCAAAATTGAACTGTACACTCCATTGAGTTGAATGCATTACTTTCTATTCAATGCATTCTGTGGTAAGGTTGTGTACATAACAAATCTGGGTGGTTTGGAACTGTATAGAGTTTGCATGTAGAGTGCTCAGTGCGATGGAATACTCTAATGCAAGGTGTATTCAGTAACCTACCTGGTACCATTTACAGTGGAACAGCCATTGACTTGGTTTACTTCTACAAAGGCTATAGTTCCACTGTGTAGAGAAGGTAATGTTACTGAAAGTAACTTCTGGAGAATAGGTAGCACACTCATAAAACTGGTTGCAGACAACTCTAAATCATATGGTTAGTGTGCTAACAATGTTTACATCATGTTAGCACATCGTAGGTATCAGCAAAATTGAACTGCACACTCCATTGAGTTGAATGCATTTCTTTCTATTCAATGCATTCTGTGGTAAGATTGTGTACATTACTAGTCTGGGTGGTTTGGAACTGTATAGATATTGCATGTAGAGTGCTCAGTGCCATGGAATACTCCAATGCAAGCTGAATTCAGTAACCTAACTGGTACCATTTACAGTGGAACAGCCATTGACTTGGTTTAATTCTGCAAAGGCTAAAGTTCCGCTGTGTAGAGAAGGCAATGTTATTGAAAGTAACTTCTGCTGCATAGGTAGCACACTCATAAAATTGGTTGAAGACATAACTACTCTGGGTGGTATGGAACTGTATAGATATTGCATGTAGAGCGCTCAGTGCCATGGAATACTCCAATGCAAGCTGAATTCAGTAATCGGACTGGTACCATTTACAGTGGAACAGCCATTGACTTGGTTTACTTCTACAAAGGCTATAGTTCCACTGTGTAGAGAAGGCAATGTTACTGAAAGGATCTTCTGGAGAATAGGTAGCACATTCATAAAACTGGTTGCAGACAACTCTAACTCATATGGTTAGTGTGCTAACAATGTTTAGATCATGTTAGCACATAGTAGTTATCAGCAAAATTGAACTGTACACTCCATTGAGTTGAATGCATTACTTTCTATTCAATGCATTCTGTGGTAAGGTTGTGTACATAACTACTCTGGGTGGTTTGGAAATGTATAGATATTGCATGTAGAGCGCTCAGTGCCATGGAATACTCCAATGCAAGCTGAATTCAGTAATCTGACTGGTACCATTTACAGTGGAACAGCCATTGACTTGGTTTACTTCTACAAAGGCTATAGTTCCACTGTGTCGAGGTAATGTTACTGAAAGTAACTTCTGGAGAATAGGTAGCACACTCATAAAACCTTTTGCAGACAACTCTAAATCATATGGTTAGTGTGCTAACAATGTTTAAATCATGTTAGCACATAGTAGTTATCAGCAAAATTGAACTGTACACTCCTTTGAGTTGAATGCATTACTTTCTATTCAATTCATTCTGTGGTAAGTTTGTGTATATAACTACTCTGGGTGGTTTGGAACTATAGATTTTGCATGTAGAGTGCTCAGTGCCATGGAATACTCCAATGCAAGCTGAATTCAGTAACCTACCTGGTACCATTTACAGTGGAACAGCCATTGACTTGGTTTAGTTCTGCAAAGGCTAAAGTTCCACTGTGTAGAGAAGGTAATGTTACTGAAAGTAACTTCTGGAGAATAGGTAGCACACTCATAAAACTGGTTGCAGACAACTCTAAATCATATGTTTAGTGTGCGAACAATGTTTACATCATGTTAGCACATAGTAGTTATCAGCAAAATTGAACTGTACACTCCATTGAGTTGAATGCATTACTTTCTATTCAATGCATTCTGTGGTAAGGTTGTGTACATAACTACTCTGGGTGGTTTGGAACTGTATAGATATTGCATTTAGAGTGCTCAGTGCCATGGAATACTCCAATGCAAGCTGAATTCAGTAACCTACCTGGTACCATTTACAGTGGAACAGCCATTGACTTGGTTTAGTTCTGCAAAGGCTAAAGTTCCACTGTGTAGAGAATGTAATGTTACTGAAAGTAACTTCTGCAGCATAGGTAGCACACTCATAAAATTGGTTGCAGACAACTCTAAATCATATGGTTAGTGTGCTAACAATGTTTACATCATGTTAGCACATAGTACTTATCAGCAAAATTGAACTGTACACTCCATTGAGTTGAATGCATTACTTTCTATTCAATGCATTCTGTGGTAAGGTTGTGTACATAACAAATCTGGGTGGTTTGGAACTGTATAGAGTTTGCATGTAGAGTGCTCAGTGCGATGGAATACTCTAATGCAAGGTGTATTCAGTAACCTACCTGGTACCATTTACAGTGGAACAGCCATTGACTTGGTTTACTTCTACAAAGGCTATAGTTCCACTGTGTAGAGAAGGTAATGTTACTGAAAGTAACTTCTGGAGAATAGGTAGCACACTCATAAAACTGGTTGCAGACAACTCTAAATCATATGGTTAGTGTGCTAACAATGTTTACATCATGTTAGCACATCGTAGGTATCAGCAAAATTGAACTGCACACTCCATTGAGTTGAATGCATTTCTTTCTATTCAATGCATTCTGTGGTAAGATTGTGTACATTACTAGTCTGGGTGGTTTGGAACTGTATAGATATTGCATGTAGAGTGCTCAGTGCCATGGAATACTCCAATGCAAGCTGAATTCAGTAACCTAACTGGTACCATTTACAGTGGAACAGCCATTGACTTGGTTTAATTCTGCAAAGGCTAAAGTTCCGCTGTGTAGAGAAGGCAATGTTATTGAAAGTAACTTCTGCTGCATAGGTAGCACACTCATAAAATTGGTTGAAGACATAACTACTCTGGGTGGTATGGAACTGTATAGATATTGCATGTAGAGCGCTCAGTGCCATGGAATACTCCAATGCAAGCTGAATTCAGTAATCGGACTGGTACCATTTACTGTGGAACAGCCATTGACTTGGTTTACTTCTACAAAGGCTATAGTTCCACTGTGTAGAGAAGGTAATGTTACTGAAAGGATCTTCTGGAGAATAGGTAGCACATTCATAAAACTGGTTGCAGACAACTCTAACTCATATGGTTAGTGTGCTAACAATGTTTAGATCATGTTAGCACATAGTAGTTATCAGCAAAATTGAACTGTACACTCCATTGAGTTGAATGCATTACTTTCTATTCAATGCATTCTGTGGTAAGGTTGTGTACATAACTACTCTGGGTGGTTTGGAAATGTATAGATATTGCATGTAGAGCGCTCAGTGCCATGGAATACTCCAATGCAAGCTGAATTCAGTAATCTGACTGGTACCATTTACAGTGGAACAGCCATTGACTTGGTTTACTTCTACAAAGGCTATAGTTCCACTGTGTAGAGAAGGTAATGTTACTGAAAGGATCTTCTGGAGAATAGGTAGCACATTCATAAAACTGGTTGCAGACAACTCTAACTCATATGGTTAGTGTGCTAACAATGTTTAGATCATGTTAGCACATAGTAGTTATCAGCAAAATTGAACTGTACACTCCTTTGAGTTGAATGCGTTACTTTCTATTCAATTCATTCTGTGGTAAGTTTGTGTATATAACTACTCTGCGTGGTTTGGAACTGTATAGATTTTGCATGTAGAGTGCTCAGTGCCATGGAATACTCCAATGCAAGGTGAATTCAGTAACCTACCTGGTACCATTTACAGTGGTATAGCCATTGACATGGTTTACTTCTGCAAATGCTATAGTTCCACTGTGTCGAGGTAATGTTACTGAAAGTAACTTCTGGAGAATAGGTAGCACACTCATAAAACCTTTTGCAGACAACTCTAAATCATATGGTTAGTGTGCTAACAATGTTTAAATCATGTTAGCACATAGTAGTTATCAGCAAAATTGAACTGTACACTCCTTTGAGTTGAATGCATTACTTTCTGTTCAATGCATTTTGTGGTAAGGTTGTGTACATAACTACTCTGGGTGGTTTGGAAATGTATAGATTTTGCATGTAGAGTGCTCAGTGCCATGGAATACTCCAATGCAAGCTGCATTCGTTAACCTACCTGGTACCATTTACAGTGAAACAGCCATTGACTTGGTTTAATTCTGCAAAGTCTAAATTTCCACTGTGTAGAGAAGGTAATGTTACTGAAAGTAACTTATGGAGAATAGGTAGCACACTCATAAAATTGGTTGCAAAACAACTCTAAATCATATGGTTAGTGTGCTAACAATGTTTAGACAATGTTAGCACATAGTAGTTTTATGCAAAATTGAACTGTACACTCCGTTGAGTTGAATGCATTACTTTCTATTCAATGCATTCTGTGGTAAGGTTGTGTACATAGCTACTCTGGGATGTTTGGAACTGTATAGATATTGCATGTAGAGTGCTCAGTGCCAAGGAATACTCCAATGCAAGCTGAATTCAGTAACTTACCTGGTACCATTTACAGTGGAACGGCCATTGACTTGGTTTACTTCTGCAAAGGCTAAAGTTCCTCTGTGTCGAGAAGGTAATGTTACTGAAAGTAACTTCTGCAGCATAGGTAGCACACTCATAAAACCTTTTGCAGACAACTCTAAATCATATGGTTAGTGTGCTAACAATGTTTAAATCATGTTAGCACATAGTAGTTATCAGCAAAATTGAACTGTACACTCCTTTGAGTTGAATGCATTACTTTCTATTCAATTCATTCTGTGGTAAGTTTGTGTATATAACTACTCTGGGTGGTTTGGAACTATAGATTTTGCATGTAGAGTGCTCAGTGCCATGGAATACTCCAATGCAAGCTGAATTCAGTAACCTACCTGGTACCATTTACAGTGGAACAGCCATTGACTTGGTTTAGTTCTGCAAAGGCTAAAGTTCCACTGTGTAGAGAAGGTAATGTTACTGAAAGTAACTTCTGGAGAATAGGTAGCACACTCATAAAACTGGTTGCAGACAACTCTAAATCATATGTTTAGTGTGCGAACAATGTTTACATCATGTTAGCACATAGTAGTTATCAGCAAAATTGAACTGTACACTCCATTGAGTTGAATGCATTACTTTCTATTCAATGCATTCTGTGGTAAGGTTGTGTACATAACTACTCTGGGTGGTTTGGAACTGTATAGATATTGCATTTAGAGTGCTCAGTGCCATGGAATACTCCAATGCAAGCTGAATTCAGTAACCTACCTGGTACCATTTACAGTGGAACAGCCATTGACTTGGTTTAGTTCTGCAAAGGCTAAAGTTCCACTGTGTAGAGAATGTAATGTTACTGAAAGTAACTTCTGCAGCATAGGTAGCACACTCATAAAATTGGTTGCAGACAACTCTAAATCATATGGTTAGTGTGCTAACAATGTTTACATCATGTTAGCACATAGTACTTATCAGCAAAATTGAACTGTACACTCCATTGAGTTGAATGCATTACTTTCTATTCAATGCATTCTGTGGTAAGGTTGTGTACATAACAAATCTGGGTGGTTTGGAACTGTATAGAGTTTGCATGTAGAGTGCTCATTGCGATGGAATACTCTAATGCAAGGTGTATTCAGTAACCTACCTGGTACCATTTACAGTGGAACAGCCATTGACTTGGTTTACTTCTACAAAGGCTATAGTTCCACTGTGTAGAGAAGGTAATGTTACTGAAAGTAACTTCTGGAGAATAGGTAGCACACTCATAAAACTGGTTGCAGACAACTCTAAATCATATGGTTAGTGTGCTAACAATGTTTACATCATGTTAGCACATCGTAGGTATCAGCAAAATTGAACTGCACACTCCATTGAGTTGAATGCATTTCTTTCTATTCAATGCATTCTGTGGTAAGATTGTGTACATTACTAGTCTGGGTGGTTTGGAACTGTATAGATATTGCATGTAGAGTGCTCAGTGCCATGGAATACTCCAATGCAAGCTGAATTCAGTAACCTAACTGGTACCATTTACAGTGGAACAGCCATTGACTTGGTTTAATTCTGCAAAGGCTAAAGTTCCGCTGTGTAGAGAAGGCAATGTTATTGAAAGTAACTTCTGCTGCATAGGTAGCACACTCATAAAATTGGTTGAAGACATAACTACTCTGGGTGGTATGGAACTGTATAGATATTGCATGTAGAGCGCTCAGTGCCATGGAATACTCCAATGCAAGCTGAATTCAGTAATCGGACTGGTACCATTTACTGTGGAACAGCCATTGACTTGGTTTACTTCTACAAAGGCTATAGTTCCACTGTGTAGAGAAGGTAATGTTACTGAAAGGATCTTCTGGAGAATAGGTAGCACATTCATAAAACTGGTTGCAGACAACTCTAACTCATATGGTTAGTGTGCTAACAATGTTTAGATCATGTTAGCACATAGTAGTTATCAGCAAAATTGAACTGTACACTCCATTGAGTTGAATGCATTACTTTCTATTCAATGCATTCTGTGGTAAGGTTGTGTACATAACTACTCTGGGTGGTTTGGAAATGTATAGATATTGCATGTAGAGCGCTCAGTGCCATGGAATACTCCAATGCAAGCTGAATTCAGTAATCTGACTGGTACCATTTACAGTGGAACAGCCATTGACTTGGTTTACTTCTACAAAGGCTATAGTTCCACTGTGTAGAGAAGGTAATGTTACTGAAAGGATCTTCTGGAGAATAGGTAGCACATTCATAAAACTGGTTGCAGACAACTCTAACTCATATGGTTAGTGTGCTAACAATGTTTAGATCATGTTAGCACATAGTAGTTATCAGCAAAATTGAACTGTACACTCCTTTGAGTTGAATGCGTTACTTTCTATTCAATTCATTCTGTGGTAAGTTTGTGTATATAACTACTCTGCGTGGTTTGGAACTGTATAGATTTTGCATGTAGAGTGCTCAGTGCCATGGAATACTCCAATGCAAGGTGAATTCAGTAACCTACCTGGTACCATTTACAGTGGTATAGCCATTGACATGGTTTACTTCTGCAAATGCTATAGTTCCACTGTGTCGAGGTAATGTTACTGAAAGTAACTTCTGGAGAATAGGTAGCACACTCATAAAACCTTTTGCAGACAACTCTAAATCATATGGTTAGTGTGCTAACAATGTTTAAATCATGTTAGCACATAGTAGTTATCAGCAAAATTGAACTGTACACTCCTTTGAGTTGAATGCATTACTTTCTGTTCAATGCATTTTGTGGTAAGGTTGTGTACATAACTACTCTGGGTGGTTTGGAAATGTATAGATTTTGCATGTAGAGTGCTCAGTGCCATGGAATACTCCAATGCAAGCTGCATTCGTTAACCTACCTGGTACCATTTACAGTGAAACAGCCATTGACTTGGTTTAATTCTGCAAAGTCTAAATTTCCACTGTGTAGAGAAGGTAATGTTACTGAAAGTAACTTATGGAGAATAGGTAGCACACTCATAAAATTGGTTGCAAAACAACTCTAAATCATATGGTTAGTGTGCTAACAATGTTTAGACAATGTTAGCACATAGTAGTTTTATGCAAAATTGAACTGTACACTCCGTTGAGTTGAATGCATTACTTTCTATTCAATGCATTCTGTGGTAAGGTTGTGTACATAGCTACTCTGGGATGTTTGGAACTGTATAGATATTGCATGTAGAGTGCTCAGTGCCAAGGAATACTCCAATGCAAGCTGAATTCAGTAACTTACCTGGTACCATTTACAGTGGAACGGCCATTGACTTGGTTTACTTCTGCAAAGGCTAAAGTTCCTCTGTGTCGAGAAGGTAATGTTACTGAAAGTAACTTCTGCAGCATAGGTAGCACACTCATAAAAAATTGGTTGCAGACAACTCTAAATCATATGTTAGTGTGCTAACAATGTTTACATCATGTTCGCACATAGTAGTTATCAGCAAAATTGAACTGCAGACTCCATTGAGTTGAATGCATTTCTTTCTGTTCAATGCATTCTGTGGTAAGGTTGTGTACATAACAAATCTGGGTGTTTTGGAACTGTATAGATTTTGCATGTAGAGTGCTCAGTGCGATGGAATACTCTAATGCAAGGTGTATTCAGTAACCTACCTGGTACCATTTACAGTGGAACAGCCATTGACTTGGTTTACTTCTACAAAGGCTATAGTTCCACTGTGTAGAGAAGGTAATGTTACTGAAAGTAACTTCTGGAGAATAGGTAGCACACTCATAAAACTGGTTGCAGACAACTCTAAATCATATGGTTAGTGTGCCAACAATGTTTAAATCATGTTAGCACATAGTAGTTAACAGGAAAATTGAACTGTACACTCCTTTCAGTTGAATGCATTCCTTTCTATTCAATGCATTTTGTGGTAAGGTTGTGTACATAACTACTCTGGGTGGTTTGGAATTGTATAGATATTGCATGTAGAGTGCTCAGTGCCATGGAATACTCCAATGCAAGCTGAATTCAGTAACCTAGCTGGTACCATTTACAGTGGAACGGCCATTGACTTGGTTTACTTCTGCAAAGGCTAAAGTTCCACTGTGTAGAGATGGTAATGTTACTGAAAGTAACTTCTGGAGAATAGGTAGCACACTCATAAAATTGGTTGCAGACAACTCTAAATCATATGGTTAGTGTGCTAACAATGTTTAGATCATGTTAGCACATATTAGTTATCAGGAAAATTGAACTGTACACTCCTTTGAGTTGAATGCATTACTTTCTATTCAATGCATTCTGTGGTAAGGTTGTGTACATAACTACTCTGGGTGGTTTGGAACTGTATAGATATTGCATGTAGAGTGCTCAGTGCCATGGAATACTCCAATGCAATCTGAATTCAGTAACCTACCTGGTACCATTTACAGTGGAACAGCCATTGACTTGGTTTACTTCTGCAAAGGCTAAAGTTCCACTGTGTAGAGAAGGTAATGTTACTGAAAGTAACTTCTGGAGAATAGGTAGCACACTCATAAAATTATTTGCAGACAACTCTAAATCATATGGTTAGTGTGCTAACAATGTTCACATCATGTTAGCACATAGTAGTTATCAGCAAAATTGAACTGCACACTCCATTGAGTTGAATGCATTTCTTTCTATTCAATGCATTCTGTGCTAAGATTGTGTACATAACTAGTCTGCGTGGTTTGGAACTGTATAGATATTGCATGTAGTGTGCTCAGTGCCATGGAATACTCCAATGCAAGCTGAATTCAGTAACCTGACTGGTACCATTTACAGTGGAACAGCCATTGACTTGGTTTACTTCTACAAAGGCTATAGTTCTACTGTGTAGAGAAGGTAATGTTACTGAAAGTAACTTCTGTAGAATAGGTAGCACATTCATAAAACTGGTTGCAGACAACTCTAAATCATATGGTTAGTGTGCTAACAATGTTTAGATCATGTTAGCACATAGTAGTTATCAGCAAAATTGAACTGTACACTCCTTTGAGTTGAATGCGTTACTTTCTATTCAATTCATTCTGTGGTAAGTTTGTGTATATAACTACTCTGGGTGGTTTGGAACTATAGATTTTGCATGTAGAGTGCTCAGTGCCATGGAATACTCCAATGCAAGGTGAATTCAGTAACCTACCTGGTACCATTTACAGTGGAACAACCATTGACATGGTTTACTTCTGCAAATGCTATAGTTCCACTGTGTAGAGAAGGTCATGTTACTGAAAGTAACTTCTGGAGAATAGGTAGCACACTCATAAAAAATTGGTTGCAGACAACTCTAAATCATATGGTTAGTGTGCTAACAATGTTTACATCATGTTAGCACATAGTAGTTATCAGCAAAATTGAACTGTACACTCCATTGAGTTGAATGCATTACTTTCCATTCAATGCATTCTGTGGTAAGGTTGTGTACATAACTACTCTGGGTGGTTTGGAACTGTATAGAGATTGCATGTAGAGTGCTCAGTGCCATGGAATACTCCAATGCAAGCTGAATTCAGTAACCTAGCTGGTACCATTTACAGTGGATCAGCCATTGACTTGGTTTAATTCTGGAAAGGCTATAGTTCCACTGTGTGGAGAAGGTCATGTTACTGAAAGTACCTTCTGGAGCATAGGTAGCACACTCATAAAAAATTGGTTGCAGACAACTCTAAATCATATGTTAGTGTGCTAACAATGTTTACATCATGCTCGCACATAGTAGTTATCAGCAAAATTAAACTGCACACTCCATTGAGTTGAATGCATTTCTTGCTGTTCAATGCATTCTGTGGTAAGATTGTGTACATAACTACTCTGGGTGGTTTGGAACTGTATAGATATTGCATGTAGAGTGCTCAGTGCCATGGAATACTCCAATGCAAGCTGAATTCAGTAACCTACCTGGTACCATTTACAGTGGATCAGCCATTGACTTGGTTTAATTCTGCAAAGGCTATAGTTCCACTGTGTGGAGAAGTTCATGTTACTGAAAGTAACTTCTGGAGCATAGGTAGCACACTCATAAAAAATTGGTTGCAGACAACTCTAAATCATATGTTAGTGTGCTAACAATGTTTACATCATGTTCGCACATAGTAGTTATCAGCAAAATTGAACTGCAGACTCCATTGAGTTGAATGCATTTCTTTCTGTTCAAAGCATTCTGTGGTAAGATTGTGTACATAACTACTCTGCGTGGTTTGGAACTGTATAGATATTGCATGTAGAGTGCTCAGTGCCATGGAATACTCCAATGCAAGCTGAATTCAGTAACCTAGCTGGTACCATTTACAGTGGAACAGCCATTGACTTGGTTTAGTTCTTCAAAGGCTAAAGTTCCACTGTGTAGAGAAGGTAATGTTACTGAAAGTAACTTCTGCAGCATAGGTAGCAGACTCATAAAATTGGTTGCAGACAACTCTAAATCATATGGTTAATGCGCTAACAATGTTTACATCATGTTAGCATATAGTAGTTATCAGCAAAATTGAACTGTACACTCCATTGAGTTGAATGCATTACTTTCTATTCAATGCATTCTGTGGTAAGGTTGTGTACATAACTACTCTGGGTGGTGTGGAACTGTATAGATATTGCATGTAGAGTGCTCAGTGCAATGGAATACTCCAATGCAACCTGAATTCAGTAACCTACCTGGTACCATTTACAGTGGAACAGCCATTGACTTGGTTTAGTTCTGCAAAGGCTAAAGTTCCACTGTGTAGAGAAGGAAATGTTACTGAAAGTAACTTCTGCAGCACAGGTAGCACACTCATAAAATTGGTTGCAGACAACTCTACATCATATGGTTAGTGTGCCAACAATGTTTAAATCATGTTAGCACATAGTAGTTAACAGCAAAATTGAACTGTACACTCCTTTGAGTTGAATGTATTTCGTTCTATTCAATGCATTTTGTGGTAAGGTTGTGTACATAACTACTCTGGGTGGTTTGGAACTGTATAGATATTGCATGTAGAGTGCTCAGTGCCATGGAATACTCCAATGCAAGCTGAATTCAGTAACCTAGCTGGTACCATTTACAGTGGAACGGCCATTGACTTGGTTTACTTCTGCAAAGGCTAAAGTTCCACTGTGTAGAGATGGTAATGTTACTGAAAGTAACTTCTGGAGAATAGGTAGCACACTCATAAAATTGGTTGCAGACAACTCTAAATCATATGGTTAGTGTGCTAACAATGTTTAGATCATGTTAGCACATATTAGTTATCAGCACAATTGAACTGTACACTCCTTTGAGTTGAATGCATTACTTTCTATTCGATGCATTCTGTGGTAATGTTGTGTACATAACTACTCTGGGTGGTTTGGAACTGTATAGATATTGCATGTAGAGTGCTCAGTGCCATGGAATACTCCAATGCAAGCTGAATTCAGTAACCTACCTGGTACCATTTACAGTGGAACGGCCATTGACTTGGTTTACTTCTGCAAAGGCTAAAGTTCCACTGTGTAGAGAAGGTAATGTTACTGAAAGTAACTTCTGGAGAATAGGTAGCACACTCATAAAATTGGTTGCAGACAACTCTAAATAATATGTTTAGTGTGCGAACAATGTTTACATCATGTTAGCACATAGTAGTTATCAGCAAAATTGAACTGTACACTCCATTGAGTTGAATGCATTACTTTCTATTCAATGCATTCTGTGGTAAGGTTGTGTACATAACTACTCTGGGTGGTTTGGAACTGTTTAGATATTGCATGTAGAGTGCTCAGTGCCATGGAATACTCCAATGCAAGCTGAATTCAGTAACCTACCTGGTACCATTTACAGTGGAACAGCCATTGACTTGGTTTAGTTCTGCAAAGGCTAAAGTTCCACTGTGTAGAGAAGGTAATGTTACTGAAAGTAACTTCTGGAGAATAGGTAGCACACTCATAAAATTGGTTGCAGACAACTCTACATCATATGTTTAGTGTGCGAACAATGTTTACATCATGTTAGCACATAGTAGTTATCAGCAAAATTGAACTGTACACTCCATTGAGTTGAATGCATTACTTTCTATTCAATGCATTCTGTGGTAAGGTTGTGTACATAACTACTCTGGGTGGTTTGGAACTGTATAGATATTGCATTTAGAGTGCTCAGTGCCATGGAATACTCCAATGCAAGCTGAATTCAGTAACCTACCTGGTACCATTTACAGTGGAACAGCCATTGACTTGGGTTAGTTCTGCAAAGGCTAAAGTTCCACTGTGTAGAGAAGGTAATGTTACTGAAAGTAACTTCTGCAGCATAGGTAGCACACTCATAAAATTGGTTGCAGACAACTCTAAATCATATGGTTAGTGTGCTAACAATGTTTACATCATGTTAGCACATAGTACTTATCAGCAAAATTGAACTGTACACTCCATTGAGTTGAATGCATTACTTTCTATTCAATGCATTCTGTGGTAAGGTTGTGTACAGAACAAATCTGGGTGGTTTGGAACTGTATAGAGTTTGCATGTAGAGTGCTCAGTGCGATGGAATACTCTAATGCAAGGTGTATTCAGTAACCTACCTGGTACCATTTACAGTGGAACAGCCATTGACTTGGTTTACTTCTACAAAGGCTATAGTTCCACTGTGTAGAGAAGGTAATGTTACTGAAAGTAACTTCTGGAGAATAGGTAGCACACTCATAAAACTGGTTGCAGACAACTCTAAATCATATGGTTAGTGTGCTAACAATGTTTAAATCATGTTAGCACTTAGTAGTTAACAGCAAAATTGAACTGTACACTCCTTTGAGTTGAATGCATTCCTTTCTATTCAATGCATTTTGTGGTAAGGTTGTGTACATAACTACTCTGGGTGGTTTGGAACTGTATAGATTATTGCATGTACAGTGCTCAGTGCCATGGAATACTCCAATTCAAGCGGAATTCAGTAACCTAGCTGGTACCATTTACAGTGGAACGGCCATTGACTTGGTTTACTTCTGCAAAGGCTAAAGTTCCACTGTGTAGAGAAGGTAATGTTACTGAAAGTAACTTCTGGAGAATAGGTAGCACACTCATAAAATTGGTTGCAGACAACTCTAAATCATATGGTTAGTGTGCTAACAATGTTTACATCATGTTCGCACATAGTAGTTATCAGCAAAATTGAACTGTACACTCCTTTGAGTTGAATGCATTACTTTCTATTCAATGCATTCTGTGGTAATGTTGTGTACATAACTACTCTGGGTGGTTTGGAACTGTATAGATATTGCATGTAGAGTGCTCAGTGCCATGGAATACTCCAATGCAAGCTGAATTCAGTAACCTAGCTGGTACCATTTACAGTGGAACGGCCATTGACTTGGTTTACTTCTGCAAAGGCTAAAGTTCCACTGTGTAGAGAAGGTAATGTTACTGAAAGTAACTTCTGGACAATAGGTAGCACACTCATAAAACTGGTTGCAGACAACTCTAAATAATATGTTTAGTGTGCTAACAATGTTTACATCATGTTAGCACATAGTAGTTAACAGCAAAATTGAACTGTACACTCCTTTGAGTTGAATGCATTCCTTTCTAATCAATGCATTTTGTGGTAAGGTTGTGTACATAACTACTCTGGGTGGTTTGGAACTGTATAGATATTGCATGTAGAGTGCTCAGTGCCATGGAATACTCCAATGCAAGCGGAATTCAGTAACCTACCTGGTACCATTTACAGTGGAACAGCCATTGACTTGGTTTACTTCTACAAAGGCTACAGTTCCACTGTGTAGAGAAGGTAATGTTACTGAAAGTAACTTCTGGAGAATAGGTAGCACACTCATAAAATTGGTTGCAGACAACTCTAAATCATATGGTTAGTGTGCTAACAATGTTTACATCATGTTAGCATATAGTAGTTATCAGCAAAATTGAACTGTACACTCCTTTGAGTTGAATGCATTTCTTTCTCTTCAATGCATTCTGTGGTAAGATTGTGTACATAACTACTCTGGGTGGTTTGGAACTGTATAGATATTGCATGTAGAGTGCTCAGGACCATGGAATACTCCAATGCAAGCTGAATTCAGTAACCTACCTGGTACCATTTACAGTGGAACGGCCATTGACTTGGTTTACTTCTGCAAAGGCTAAATTTCCACTGTGTCGAGAAGGTAATGTTACTGAAAGTAACTTCTGGAGAATAGGTAGCACACTCATAAAATTGGTTGCAGACAGCTCTAAATCATATGGTTAGTGCGCTAACAATGTTTACATCATGTTAGCATATAGTAGTTATCAGCAAAATTGAACTGTACACTCCATTGAGTTGAATGCATTACTTTCTATTCAATGCATTCTGTGGTAAGGTTGTGTACATAACTACTCTGGGTGGTGTGGAACTGTATAGATATTGCATGTAGAGTGCTCAGTGCAATGGAATACTCCAATGCAACCTGAATTCAGTAACCTACCTGGTACCATTTACAGTGGAACAGCCATTGACTTGGTTTAGTTCTGCAAAGGCTAAAGTTCCACTGTGTAGAGAAGGAAATGTTACTGAAAGTAACTTCTGCAGCATAGGTAGCACACTCATGAAATTGGTTGCAGACAACTCTAAATCATATGGTTAGTGTGCTAACAATGTTTACATCATGTTAGCACATAGTACTTATCAGCAAAATTGAACTGTACACTCCATTGAGTTGAATGCATTACTTTCTATTCAATGCATTCTGTGGTAAGGTTGTGTACATAACAAATCTGGGTGTTTTGGAACTGTATAGATTTTGCATGTAGAGTGCTCAGTGCGATGGAATACTCTAATGCAAGGTGTATTCAGTAACCTACCTGGTACCATTTACAGTGAAACAGCCATTGACTTGGTTTACTTCTACAAAGGCTATAGTTCCACTGTGTAGAGAAGGTAATGTTACTGAAAGTAACTTCTGGAGAATAGGTAGCACACTCATAAAACTGGTTGCAGACAACTCTAAATCATATGGTTAGTGTGCCAACAATGTTTAAATCATGTTAGCACATAGTAGTTAACAGCAAAATTGAACTGTACACTCCTTTGAGTTGAATGCATTCCTTTCTATTCAATGCATTTTGTGGTAAGGTTGTGTACATAACTACTCTGGGTGGTTTGGAACTGTATAGATATTGCATGTAGAGTGCTCAGGGCCATGGAATACTCCAATGCAAGCTGAATTCAGTAACCTACCTGGTACCATTTACAGTGGAACGGCCATTGACTTGGTTTACTTCTGCAAAGGCTAAATTTCCACTGTGTAGAGAAGGTCATGTTACTGAAAGTAACTTCTGCAGCATAGGTAGCACACTCATAGAATTGGTTGCAGACAACTCTAAATCATATGGTTAGTGTGCTAACAATGTTTACATCATGTTAGCACATTGTACTTATCAGCAAAATTGAACTGTACACTCCTTTGAGTTGAATGCATTACTTTCTATTCAATGCATTCTGTGGAAATGTTGTGTATATAACTACTATGGGTGGTTTGGAACTGTGTAGATATTGCATGTAGAGTGCTCAGTGCCATGGAATACTCCAATGCAAGCTGAATTCAGTAACCTACCTGGTACCATTTACAGTGGAACAGCCATTGACTTGGTTTAGTTCTGCAAAGGCTAAAGTTCCACTCTGTAGAGAAGGTAATGTTACTAAAAGTAACTTCTGCAGCATAGGTAGCACACTCATAAAATTGGATGCAGACAACTCTAAATCATATGGTTAGTGTGCTAACAATGTTTACATCATGTTAGCACATAGTACCTGTCAGCAGAATTGAACTGTACACTCCATTGAGTTGAATGCATTACTTTCTATTCAATGCATTCTGTGGTAAGGTTGTGTACATAACTACTCTGGGTTGTTTGGAACTGTATAGATTTTGCATGTAGAGTGCTCAGTGCGATGGAATACTCCAATACAAGCTGAATTCAGTAACCTGACTGGTACCATTTACAGAGGAACAGCCATTGACTTGGTTTACTTCTACAAATGCTATAGTTCCACTGTGTAGAGAAGGTCATGTTACAGAAATTAACTTCTGGAGAATAGGTAGCACACTCATAAAAAATTGGTTGCAGGCAACTCTAAATCATATGGTTAGTGTGCTAACAATGTTTACTTCATGTTAGCACATAGTAGTTATCAGCAAAATTGAACTGTACACTCCATTGAGTTGAATGCATTACTTTCTATTCAATGCATTCTGTGGTAAGGTTGTGTACATAACTACTCTGGGTTGTTTGGAACTGTATAGATTCTGCATGTAGAGTGCTCTGTGCGATGGAATACTCTAATGCAAGGTGAATTCAGTAACCTACCTGGTACCATTTACAGTGGAACAACCATTCACTTGGTTTACTTCTACAAAGGCTAAAGTTCCACTGTGTAGAGAAGGTAATGTTACTGAAAGTAACTTCTGTAGAATAGGTAGCACATTCATAAAACTGGTTGCAGACAACTCTAAATCATATGGTTAGTGTGCTAACAATGTTTGGATCATGTTAGCACATAGTAGTTATCAGTAAAATTGAACTGTACACGCCTTTGAGTTGAATGCGTTACTTTCTATTCAATTCATTCTGTGGTAAGTTTGTGTATATAACTACTCTGGGTGGTTTGGAACTATAGATTTTGCATGTAGAGTGCTCAGTGCCATGGAATACTCCAATGCAAGGTGAATTCAGTAACCTACCTGGTACCATTTACAGTGGAACAACCATTGACATGGTTTAATTCTGCAAAGGCTATAGTTCCACTGTGTGGAGAAGGTCATGTTACTGAAAGTAACTTCTGGAGCATAGGTAGCACACTCATAAAAAATTGGTTGCAGACAACTCTAAATCATATGTTAGTGTGCTAACAATGTTTACATCATGTTCGCACATAGTAGTTATCAGCAAAATTGAACTGCACACTCCATTGAGTTGAATGCATTTCTTTCTATTCAATGCATTCTGTGCTAAGATTGTGTACATAACTAGTCTGGGTGGTTTGGAACTGTATAGATATTGCATGTAGTGTGCTCAGTGCCATGGAATACTCCAATGCAAGCTGAATTCAGTAACCTGACTGGTACCATTTACAGTGGAACAGCCATTGAATTGGTTTACTTCTACAAAGGCTATAGTTCCACTGTGTAGAGAAGGTAATGTTACTGAAAGTAACTTCTGTAGAATAGGTAGCACATTCATAAAACTGGTTGCAGACAACCCTAAATCATATGGTTAGTGTGCTAACAATGTTTAGATCATTTTAGCACATAGTAGTTATCAGTAAAATTGAACTGTACACGCCTTTGAGTTGAATGCGTTACTTTCTATTCAATTCATTCTGTGGTACGTTTGTGGATATAACTACTCTGGGTGGTTTGGAACTATAGATTTTGCATGTAGAGTGCTCAGTGCCATGGAATACTCCAATGCAAGGTGAATTCAGTAACCTACCGGGTACCATTTACAGTGGAACAACCATTGACATGGTTTACTTCTGCAAATGCTACAGTTCCACTGTGTAGAGAAGGTCATGTTACTGAAAGTAACTTCTGGAGAATAGGTAGCACACTCATAAAAAATTGGTTGCAGACAACTCTAAATCATATGGCTAGTGTGCTAACAATGTTTACATCATGTTAGCACATAGTAGTTATCAGCAATATTGAACTGTACACTCCATTGAGTTGAATGCATTACTTTCCATTCAATGCATTCTGTGGTAAGGTTGTGTACATAACTAGTCTGGGTCGTTTGGAACTGTATAGATATTGAATTCAGAGTGCTCAGTGCCATGGAATACTCCAATGCAAGCTGAATTCAGTAACCTACCTGGTACCATTTACAGTGGGACGGCCATTGACTTGGTTTACTTCTGCAAAGGCTAAAGTTCCACTGTGTCGAGAAGGTAATGTTACTGAAAGTAACTTCTGCAGCATAGGTAGCACACTCATAGAATTGGTTGCAGACAACTCTAAATCATATGGTTAGTGTGCTAACAATGTTTACATCATGTTAGCACATAGTAGTTATCAGCAAAATTGAACTGCACTCTCCATTGATTTGAATGCCTTTCTTTCTATTCAATGCATTCTGTGGTAAGATTGTGTAAATAACTAGTCTGGGTGGTTTGGAACTGTATAGAGATTGCATGTAGAGTGCTCAGTGCCATGGAATACTCCAATGCAAGCTGAATTCAGTAACCTACCTGGTACCATTTACAGTGGATCAGCCATTGACTTGGTTTAATTCTGCAAAGGCTATAGTTCCACTGTGTGGAGAAGGTCATGTTACTGAAAGTAACTTCTGCAGCATAGGTAGCACACTCATAAAAAATTGGTTGCAGACAACTCTAAATCATATGTTAGTGTGCTAACAATGTTTACATCATGTTCGCACATAGTAGTTATCAGCAAAATTGAACTGCACACTCCATTGAGTTGAATGCATTTCTTTCTATTCAATGCATTCTGTGCTAAGATTGTGTACATAACGAGTCTGGGTGGTTTGGAACTGTATAGATATTGCATGTAGAGTGCTCAGTGCCATGGAATACTCCAATGCAAGGTGAATTCAGTGACCTACCTGGTACCATTTACAGTGGAACAACCATTGACATGGTTTACTTCTGCAAATGCTATAGTTCCACTGTGTAGAGAAGGTCATGTTACTGAAAGTAACTTCTGGAGAATAGGTAGCACACTCATAAAAAATTGGTTGCAGACAACTCTAAATCATATGGTTAGTGTGCTAACAATGTTTACATCGTGTTAGCACATAGTAGTTATCAGCAAAATTGAACTGTACACTCCATTGAGTTGAATGCATTACTTTCCATTCAATGCATTCTGTGGTAAGGTTGTGTACATAACTACTCTGGGTCGTTTCGAACTGTATAGATATTGAATTCAGAGTGCTCAGTGCCATGGAATACTCCAATGCAAGCTGAATTCAGTAACCTGACTGGTACCATTTACAGTGGAACAGCCATTGACTTGGTTTACTTCTACAAAGGCTATAGTTCCACTGTGTAGAGAAGGTAATGTTACTGAAAGTAACTTCTGGAGAATAGGTAGCACACTCATAAAACTGGTTGCAGACAACTCTAAATCATATGGTTAGTGTGCCAACAATGTTTAAATCATGTTAGCACATAGTAGTTAACAGCAAAATTGAACTGTACACTCCTTTGAGTTGAATGCATTCCTTTCTATTCAATGCATTTTGTGGTAAGGTTGTGTACATAACTACTCTGGGTGGTTTGGAACTGTATAGATATTGCATGTAGAGTGCTCAGGGCCATGGAATACTCCAATGCAAGCTGAATTCAGTAACCTACCTGGTACCATTTACAGTGGAACGGCCATTGACTTGGTTTACTTCTGCAAAGGCTAAATTTCCACTGTGTAGAGAAGGTCATGTTACTGAAAGTAACTTCTGCAGCATAGGTAGCACACTCATAGAATTGGTTGCAGACAATTCTAAATCATATGGTTAGTGTGCTAACAATGTTTACATCATGTTAGCACATTGTACTTATCAGCAAAATTGAACTGTACACTCCTTTGAGTTGAATGCATTACTTTCTATTCAATGCATTCTGTGGAAATGTTGTGTATATAACTACTATGGGTGGTTTGGAACTGTGTAGATATTGCATGTAGAGTGCTCAGTGCCATGGAATACTCCAATGCAAGCTGAATTCAGTAACCTACCTGGTACCATTTACAGTGGAACAGCCATTGACTTGGTTTAGTTCTGCAAAGGCTAAAGTTCCACTCTGTAGAGAAGGTAATGTTACTAAAAGTAACTTCTGCAGCATAGGTAGCACACTCATAAAATTGGATGCAGACAACTCTAAATCATATGGTTAGTGTGCTAACAATGTTTACATCATGTTAGCACATAGTACCTGTCAGCAGAATTGAACTGTACACTCCATTGAGTTGAATGCATTACTTTCTATTCAATGCATTCTGTGGTAAGGTTGTGTACATAACTACTCTGGGTTGTTTGGAACTGTATAGATTTTGCATGTAGAGTGCTCAGTGCGATGGAATACTCCAATGCAAGCTGAATTCAGTAACCTGACTGGTACCATTTACAGAGGAACAGCCATTGACTTGGTTTACTTCTACAAATGCTATAGTTCCACTGTGTAGAGAAGGTCATGTTACAGAAATTAACTTCTGGAGAATAGGTAGCACACTCATAAAAAATTGGTTGCAGGCAACTCTAAATCATATGGTTAGTGTGCTAACAATGTTTACTTCATGTTAGCACATAGTAGTTATCAGCAAAATTGAACTGTACACTCCATTGAGTTGAATGCATTACTTTCTATTCAATGCATTCTGTGGTAAGGTTGTGTACATAACTACTCTGGGTTGTTTGGAACTGTATAGATTTTGCATGTAGAGTGCTCTGTGCGATGGAATACTCTAATGCAAGGTGAATTCAGTAACCTACCTGGTACCATTTACAGTGGAACAACCATTCACTTGGTTTACTTCTACAAAGGCTAAAGTTCCACTGTGTAGAGAAGGTAATGTTACTGAAAGTAACTTCTGTAGAATAGGTAGCACATTCATAAAACTGGTTGCAGACAACTCTAAATCATATGGTTATTGTGCTAACAATGTTTAGATCATGTTAGCACTTAGTAGTTATCAGCAAAATTGAACTGTACTCTCCTTTGAGTTGAATGCGTTACTTTCTATTCAATTCATTCTGTGGTAAGTTTGTGTATATAACTACTCTGGGTGGTTTGGAACTATAGATTTTGCATGTAGAGTGCTCAGTGCCATGGAATACTCCAATGCAAGGTGAATTCAGTAACCTACCTGGTACCATTTACAGTGGAACAACCATTGACATGGTTTACTTCTGCAAATGCTATAGTTCCACTGTGTAGAGAAGGTCATGTTACTGAAAGTAACTTCTGGAGAATAGGTAGCACACTCATAAAAAATTGGTTGCAGACAACTCTAAATCATATGGTTAGTGTGCTAACAATGTTTACATCATGTTAGCACATAGTAGTTATCAGCAAAATTGAACTGTACACTCCATTGAGTTGAATGCATTACTTTCCATTCAATGCATTCTGTGGTAAGGTTGTGTACATAACTACTCTGGGTCGTTTGGAACTGTATAGATATTGAATTCAGAGTGCTCAGTGCCATGGAATACTCCAATGCAAGCTGAATTCAGTAACCTGACTGGTACCATTTACAGTGGAACAGCCATTGACTTGGTTTACTTCTACAAAGGCTATAGTTCCACTGTGTAGAGAAGGTAATGTTACTGAAAGTAACTTCTGTAGAATAGGTAGCACATTCATAAAACTGGTTGCAGACAACTCTAAATCATATGGTTAGTGTGCTAACAATGTTTGGATCATGTTAGCACATAGTAGTTATCAGTAAAATTGAACTGTACACGCCTTTGAGTTGAATGCGTTACTTTCTATTCAATTCATTCTGTGGTAAGTTTGTGTATATAACTACTCTGGGTGGTTTGGAACTATAGATTTTGCATGTAGAGTGCTCAGTGCCATGGAATACTCCAATGCAAGGTGAATTCAGTAACCTACCTGGTACCATTTACAGTGGAACAACCATTGACATGGTTTACTTCTGCAAATGCTACAGTTCCACTGTGTAGAGAAGGTCATGTTACTGAAAGTAACTTCTGGAGAATAGGTAGCACACTCATAAAAAATTGGTTGCAGACAACTCTAAATCATATGGTTAGTGTGCTAACAATGTTTACATCATGTTAGCACATAGTAGTTATCAGCAAAATTGAACTGTACACTCCATTGAGTTGAATGCATTACTTTCCATTCAATGCATTCTGTGGTAAGGTTGTGTACATAACTACTCTGGGTCGTTTGGAACTGTATAGATATTGAATTCAGAGTGCTCAGTGCCATGGAACACTCCAATGCAAGCTGAATTCAGTAACCTGACTGGTACCATTTACAGAGGAACAGCCATTGACTTGGTTTACTTCTACAAATGCTATAGTTCCACTGTGTAGAGAAGGTCATGTTACAGAAATTAACTTCTGTAGAATAGGTAGCACACTCATAAAAAATTGGTTGCAGGCAACTCTAAATCATATGGTTAGTGTGCTAACAATGTTTACTTCATGTTAGCACATAGTAGTTATCAGCAAAATTGAACTGTACACTCCATTGAGTTGAATGCATTACTTTCTATTCAATGCATTCTGTGGTAAGGTTGTGTACATAACTACTCTGGGTTGTTTGGAACTGTATAGATTTTGCATGTAGAGTGCTCTGTGCGATGGAATACTCTAATGCAAGGTGAATTCAGTAACCTACCTGGTACCATTTACAGTGGAACAACCATTCACTTGGTTTACTTCTACAAAGGCTAAAGTTCCACTGTGTAGAGAAGGTAATGTTACTGAAAGTAACTTCTGTAGAATAGGTAGCACATTCATAAAACTGGTTGCAGACAACTCTCAATCATATGGTTATTGTGCTGACAATGTTTAGATCATGTTAGCACATAGTAGTTATCAGCAAAATTGAACTGTACTCTCCTTTGAGTTGAATGCGTTACTTTCTATTCAATTCATTCTGTGGTAAGTTTGTGTATATAACTACTCTGGGTGGTTTGGAACTATAGATTTTGCATGTAGAGTGCTCAGTGCCATGGAATACTCCAATGCAAGGTGAATTCAGTAACCTACCTGGTACCATTTACAGTGGAACAACCATTGACATGGTTTACTTCTGCAAATGCTATAGTTCCACTGTGTAGAGAAGGTCATGTTACTGAAAGTAACTTCTGGAGAATAGGTAGCACACTCATAAAAAATTGGTTGCAGACAACTCTAAATCATATGGTTAGTGTGCTAACAATGTTTACATCATGTTAGCACATAGTAGTTATCAGCAAAATTGAACTGTACACTCCATTGAGTTGAATGCATTACTTTCCATTCAATGCATTCTGTGGTAAGGTTGTGTACATAACTAGTCTGGGTGGTTTGGAACTGTATAGATATTGCATGTAGTGTGCTCAGTGCCATGGAATACTCCAATGCAAGCTGAATTCAGTAACCTGACTGGTACCATTTACAGTGGAACAGCCATTGAATTGGTTTACTTCTACAAAGGCTATAGTTCCACTGTGTAGAGAAGGTAATGTTACTGAAAGTAACTTCTGTAGAATAGGTAGCACATTCATAAAACTGGTTGCAGACAACCCTAAATCATATGGTTAGTGTGCTAACAATGTTTAGATCATGTTAGCACATAGTAGTTATCAGTAAAATTGAACTGTACACGCCTTTGAGTTGAATGCGTTACTTTCCATTCAATGCATTCTGTGGTAAGGTTGTGTACATAACTAGTCTGGGTGGTTTGGAACTGTATAGATATTGCATGTAGTGTGCTCAGTGCCATGGAATACTCCAATGCAAGCTGAATTCAGTAACCTGACTGGTACCATTTACAGTGGAACAGCCATTGAATTGGTTTACTTCTACAAAGGCTATAGTTCCACTGTGTAGAGAAGGTAATGTTACTGAAAGTAACTTCTGTAGAATAGGTAGCACATTCATAAAACTGGTTGCAGACAACCCTAAATCATATGGTTAGTGTGCTAACAATGTTTAGATCATGTTAGCACATAGTAGTTATCAGTAAAATTGAACTGTACACGCCTTTGAGTTGAATGCGTTACTTTCTATTCAATTCATTCTGTGGTAAGTTTGTGGATATAACTACTCTGGGTGGTTTGGAACTATAGATTTTGCATGTAGAGTGCTCAGTGCCATGGAATACTCCAATGCAAGGTGAATTCAGTAACCTACCGGGTACCATTTACAGTGGAACAACCATTGACATGGTTTACTTCTGCAAATGCTACAGTTCCACTGTGTAGAGAAGGTCATGTTACTGAAAGTAACTTCTGGAGAATAGGTAGCACACTCATAAAAAATTGGTTGCAGACAACTCTAAATGATATGGCTAGTGTGCTAACAATGTTTACATCATGTTAGCACATAGTAGTTATCAGCAAAATTGAACTGTACACTCCATTGAGTTGAATGCATTACTTTCCATTCAATGCATTCTGTGGTAAGGTTGTGTACATAACTAGTCTGGGTCGTTTGGAACTGTATAGATATTGAATTCAGAGTGCTCAGTGCCATGGAATACTCCAATGCAAGCTGAATTCAGTAACCTACCTGGTACCATTTACAGTGGGACGGCCATTGACTTGGTTTACTTCTGCAAAGGCTAAAGTTCCACTGTGTCGAGAAGGTAATGTTACTGAAAGTAACTTCTGCAGCATAGGTAGCACACTCATAGAATTGGTTGCAGACAACTCTAAATCATATGGTTAGTGTGCTAACAATGTTTACATCATGTTAGCACATAGTAGTTATCAGCAAAATTGAACTGCACTCTCCATTGATTTGAATGCCTTTCTTTCTATTCAATGCATTCTGTGGTAAGATTGTGTAAATAACTAGTCTGGGTGGTTTGGAACTGTATAGAGATTGCATGTAGAGTGCTCAGTGCCATGGAATACTCCAATGCAAGCTGAATTCAGTAACCTACCTGGTACCATTTACAGTGGATCAGCCATTGACTTGGTTTAATTCTGCAAAGGCTATAGTTCCACTGTGTGGAGAAGGTCATGTTACTGAAAGTAACTTCTGGAGCATAGGTAGCACACTCATAAAAAATTGGTTGCAGACAACTCTAAATCATATGTTAGTGTGCTAACAATGTTTACATCATGTTCGCACATAGTAGTTATCAGCAAAATTGAACTGCACACTCCATTGAGTTGAATGCATTTCTTTCTATTCAATGCATTCTGTGCTAAGATTGTGTACATAACGAGTCTGGGTGGTTTGGAACTCTATAGATATTGCATGTAGAGTGCTCAGTGCCATGGAATACTCCAATGCAAGGTGAATTCAGTGACCTACCTGGTACCATTTACAGTGGAACAACCATTGACATGGTTTACTTCTGCAAATGCTATAGTTCCACTGTGTAGAGAAGGTCATGTTACTGAAAGTAACTTCTGGAGAATAGGTAGCACACTCATAAAAAATTGGTTGCAGACAACTCTAAATCATATGGTTAGTGTGCTAACAATGTTTACATCATGTTAGCACATAGTAGTTATCAGCAAAATTGAACTGTACACTCCATTGAGTTGAATGCATTACTTTCCATTCAATGCATTCTGTGGTAAGGTTGTGTACATAACTACTCTGGGTCGTTTGGAACTGTATAGATATTGAATTCAGAGTGCTCAGTGCCATGGAATACTCCAATGCAAGCTGAATTCAGTAACCTGACTGGTACCATTTACAGTGGAACAGCCATTGACTTGGTTTACTTCTACAAAGGCTATAGTTCCACTGTGTAGAGAAGGTAATGTTACTGAAAGTAACTTCTGGAGAATAGGTAGCACACTCATAAAACTGGTTGCAGACAACTCTAAATCATATGGTTAGTGTGCCAACAATGTTTAAATCATGTTAGCACATAGTAGTTAACAGCAAAATTGAACTGTACACTCCTTTGAGTTGAATGCATTCCTTTCTATTCAATGCATTTTGTGGTAAGGTTGTGTACATAACTACTCTGGGTGGTTTGGAACTGTATAGATATTGCATGTAGAGTGCTCAGGGCCATGGAATACTCCAATGCAAGCTGAATTCAGTAACCTACCTGGTACCATTTACAGTGGAACGGCCATTGACTTGGTTTACTTCTGCAAAGGCTAAATTTCCACTGTGTAGAGAAGGTCATGTTACTGAAAGTAACTTCTGCAGCATAGGTAGCACACTCATAGAATTGGTTGCAGACAATTCTAAATCATATGGTTAGTGTGCTAACAATGTTTACATCATGTTAGCACATTGTACTTATCAGCAAAATTGAACTGTACACTCCTTTGAGTTGAATGCATTACTTTCTATTCAATGCATTCTGTGGAAATGTTGTGTATATAACTACTATGGGTGGTTTGGAACTGTGTAGATATTGCATGTAGAGTGCTCAGTGCCATGGAATACTCCAATGCAAGCTGAATTCAGTAACCTACCTCGTACCATTTACAGTGGAACAGCCATTGACTTGGTTTAGTTCTGCAAAGGCTAAAGTTCCACTCTGTAGAGAAGGTCATGTTACAGAAATTAACTTCTGGAGAATAGGTAGCGCACTCATAAAAAATTGGTTGCAGGCAACTCTAAATCATATGGTTAGTGTGCTAACAATGTTTACTTCATGTTAGCACATAGTAGTTATCAGCAAAATTGAACTGTACACTCCATTGAGTTGAATGCATTACTTTCTATTCAATGCATTCTGTGGTAAGGTTGTGTACATAACTACTCTGGGTTGTTTGGAACTGTATAGATTTTGCATGTAGAGTGCTCTGTGCGATGGAATACTCTAATGCAAGGTGAATTCAGTAACCTACCTGGTACCATTTACAGTGGAACAACCATTCACTTGGTTTACTTCTACAAAGGCTAAAGTTCCACTGTGTAGAGAAGGTAATGTTACTGAAAGTAACTTCTGTAGAATAGGTAGCACATTCATAAAACTGGTTGCAGACAACTCTAAATCATATGGTTATTGTGCTAACAATGTTTAGATCATGTTAGCACATAGTAGTTATCAGCAAAATTGAACTGTACTCTCCTTTGAGTTGAATGCGTTACTTTCTATTCAATTCATTCTGTGGTAAGTTTGTGTATATAACTACTCTGGGTGGTTTGGAACTATAGATTTTGCATGTAGAGTGCTCAGTGCCATGGAATACTCCAATGCAAGGTGAATTCAGTAACCTACCTGGTACCATTTACAGTGGAACAACCATTGACATGGTTTACTTCTGCAAATGCTATAGTTCCACTGTGTAGAGAAGGTCATGTTACTGAAAGTAACTTCTGGAGAATAGGTAGCACACTCATAAAAAATTGGTTGCAGACAACTCTAAATCATATGGTTAGTGTGCTAACAATGTTTACATCATGTTAGCACATAGTAGTTATCAGCAAAATTGAACTGTACACTCCATTGAGTTGAATGCATTACTTTCCATTCAATGCATTCTGTGGTAAGGTTGTGTACATAACTAGTCTGGGTGGTTTGGAACTGTATAGATATTGCATGTAGTGTGCTCAGTGCCATGGAATACTCCAATGCAAGCTGAATTCAGTAACCTGACTGGTACCATTTACAGTGGAACAGCCATTGAATTGGTTTACTTCTACAAAGGCTATAGTTCCACTGTGTAGAGAAGGTAATGTTACTGAAAGTAACTTCTGTAGAATAGGTAGCACATTCATAAAACTGGTTGCAGACAACCCTAAATCATATGGTTAGTGTGCTAACAATGTTTAGATCATGTTAGCACATAGTAGTTATCAGTAAAATTGAACTGTACACGCCTTTGAGTTGAATGCGTTACTTTCTATTCAATTCATTCTGTGGTAAGTTTGTGGATATAACTACTCTGGGTGGTTTGGAACTATAGATTTTGCATGTAGAGTGCTCAGTGCCATGGAATACTCCAATGCAAGGTGAATTCAGTAACCTACCGGGTACCATTTACAGTGGAACAACCATTGACATGGTTTACTTCTGCAAATGCTACAGTTCCACTGTGTAGAGAAGGTCATGTTACTGAAAGTAACTTCTGGAGAATAGGTAGCACACTCATAAAAAATTGGTTGCAGACAACTCTAAATCATATGGCTAGTGTGCTAACAATGTTTACATCATGTTAGCACATAGTAGTTATCAGCAAAATTGAACTGTATACTCCATTGAGTTGAATGCATTACTTTCCATTCAATGCATTCTGTGGTAAGGTTGTGTACATAACTAGTCTGGGTCGTTTGGAACTGTATAGATATTGAATTCAGAGTGCTCAGTGCCATGGAATACTCCAATGCAAGCTGAATTCAGTAACCTACCTGGTACCATTTACAGTGGGACGGCCATTGACTTGGTTTACTTCTGCAAAGGCTAAAGTTCCACTGTGTCGAGAAGGTAATGTTACTGAAAGTAACTTCTGCAGCATAGGTAGCACACTCATAGAATTGGTTGCAGACAACTCTAAATCATATGGTTAGTGTGCTAACAATGTTTACATCATGTTAGCACATAGTAGTTATCAGCAAAATTGAACTGCACTCTCCATTGATTTGAATGCCTTTCTTTCTATTCAATGCATTCTGTGGTAAGATTGTGTAAATAACTAGTCTGGGTGGTTTGGAACTGTATAGAGATTGCATGTAGAGTGCTCAGTGCCATGGAATACTCCAATGCAAGCTGAATTCAGTAACCTACCTGGTACCATTTACAGTGGATCAGCCATTGACTTGGTTTAATTCTGCAAAGGCTATAGTTCCACTGTGTGGAGAAGGTCATGTTACTGAAAGTAACTTCTGGAGCATAGGTAGCACACTCATAAAAAATTGGTTGCAGACAACTCTAAATCATATGTTAGTGTGCTAACAATGTTTACATCATGTTCGCACATAGTAGTTATCAGCAAAATTGAACTGCACACTCCATTGAGTTGAATGCATTTCTTTCTATTCAATGCATTCTGTGCTAAGATTGTGTACATAACGAGTCTGGGTGGTTTGGAACTGTATAGATATTGCATGTAGAGTGCTCAGTGCCATGGAATACTCCAATGCAAGGTGAATTCAGTGACCTACCTGGTACCATTTACAGTGGAACAACCATTGACATGGTTTACTTCTGCAAATGCTATAGTTCCACTGTGTAGAGAAGGTCATGTTACTGAAAGTAACTTCTGGAGAATAGGTAGCACACTCATAAAAAATTGGTTGCAGACAACTCTAAATCATATGGTTAGTGTGCTAACAATGTTTACATCATGTTAGCACATAGTAGTTATCAGCAAAATTGAACTGTACACTCCATTGAGTTGAATGCATTACTTTCCATTCAATGCATTCTGTGGTAAGGTTGTGTACATAACTACTCTGGGTCGTTTGGAACTGCATAGATATTGAATTCAGAGTGCTCAGTGCCATGGAATACTCCAATGCAAGCTGAATTCAGTAACCTGACTGGTACCATTTACAGTGGAACAGCCATTGACTTGGTTTACTTCTACAAAGGCTATAGTTCCACTGTGTAGAGAAGGTAATGTTACTGAAAGTAACTTCTGGAGAATAGGTAGCACACTCATAAAACTGGTTGCAGACAACTCTAAATCATATGGTTAGTGTGCCAACAATGTTTAAATCATGTTAGCACATAGTAGTTAACAGCAAAATTGAACTGTACACTCCTTTGAGTTGAATGCATTCCTTTCTATTCAATGCATTTTGTGGTAAGGTTGTGTACATAACTACTCTGGGTGGTTTGGAACTGTATAGATATTGCATGTAGAGTGCTCAGGGCCATGGAATACTCCAATGCAAGCTGAATTCAGTAACATACCTGGTACCATTTACAGTGGAACGGCCATTGACTTGGTTTACTTCTGCAAAGGCTAAATTTCCACTGTGTAGAGAAGGTCATGTTACTGAAAGTAACTTCTGCAGCATAGGTAGCACACTCATAGAATTGGTTGCAGACAATTCTAAATCATATGGTTAGTGTGCTAACAATATTTACATCATGTTAGCACATTGTACTTATCAGCAAAATTGAACTGTACACTCCTTTGAGTTGAATGCATTACTTTCTATTCAATGCATTCTGTGGAAATGTTGTGTATATAACTACTATGGGTGGTTTGGAACTGTGTAGATATTGCATGTAGAGTGCTCAGTGCCATGGAATACTCCAATGCAAGCTGAATTCAGTAACCTACCTGGTACCATTTACAGTGGAACAGCCATTGACTTGGTTTAGTTCTGCAAAGGCTAAAGTTCCACTCTGTAGAGAAGGTAATGTTACTAAAAGTAACTTCTGCAGCATAGGTAGCACACTCATAAAATTGGATGCAGACAACTCTAAATCATATGGTTAGTGTGCTAACAATGTTTACATCATGTTAGCACATAGTACCTGTCAGCAGAATTGAACTGTACACTCCATTGAGTTGAATGCATTACTTTCTATTCAATGCATTCTGTGGTAAGGTTGTGTACATAACTACTCTGGGTTGTTTGGAACTGTATAGATTTTGCATGTAGAGTGCTCAGTGCCATGGAATACTCCAATGCAAGCTGAATTCAGTAACCTGACTGGTACCATTTACAGAGGAACAGCCATTGACTTGGTTTACTTCTACAAATGCTATAGTTCCACTGTGTAGAGAAGGTCATGTTACAGAAATTAACTTCTGGAGAATAGGTAGCACACTCATAAAAAATTGGTTGCAGGCAACTCTAAATCATATGGTTAGTGTGCTAACAATGTTTACTTCATGTTAGCACATAGTAGTTATCAGCAAAATTGAACTGTACACTCCATTGAGTTGAATGCATTACTTTCTATTCAATGCATTCTGTGGTAAGGTTGTGTACATAACTACTCTGGGTTGTTTGGAACTGTATAGATTTTGCATGTAGAGTGCTCTGTGCGATGGAATACTCTAATGCAAGGTGAATTCAGTAACCTACCTGGTACCATTTACAGTGGAACAACCATTCACTTGGTTTACTTCTACAAAGGCTAAAGTTCCACTGTGTAGAGAAGGTAATGTTACTGAAAGTAACTTCTGTAGAATAGGTAGCACATTCATAAAACTGGTTGCAGACAACTCTAAATCATATGGTTATTGTGCTAACAATGTTTAGATCATGTTAGCACATAGTAGTTATCAGCAAAATTGAACTGTACTCTCCTTTGAGTTGAATGCGTTACTTTCTATTCAATTCATTCTGTGGTAAGTTTGTGTATATAACTACTCTGGGTGGTTTGGAACTATAGATTTTGCATGTAGAGTGCTCAGTGCCATGGAATACTCCAATGCAAGGTGAATTCAGTAACCTACCTGGTACCATTTACAGTGGAACAACCATTGACATGGTTTACTTCTGCAAATGCTATAGTTCCACTGTGTAGAGAAGGTCATGTTACTGAAAGTAACTTCTGGAGAATAGGTAGCACACTCATAAAAAATTGGTTGCAGACAACTCTAAATCATATGGTTAGTGTGCTAACAATGTTTACATCATGTTAGCACATAGTAGTTATCAGCAAAATTGAACTGTACACTCCATTGAGTTGAATGCATTACTTTCCATTCAATGCATTCTGTGGTAAGGTTGTGTACATAACTACTCTGGGTCGTTTGGAACTGTATAGATATTGAATTCAGAGTGCTCAGTGCCATGGAATACTCCAATGCAAGCTGAATTCAGTAACCTGACTGGTACCATTTACAGTGGAACAGCCATTGACTTGGTTTACTTCTACAAAGGCTATAGTTCCACTGTGTAGAGAAGGTAATGTTACTGAAAGTAACTTCTGTAGAATAGGTAGCACATTCATAAAACTGGTTGCAGACAACTCTAAATCATATGGTTAGTGTGCTAACAATGTTTGGATCATGTTAGCACATAGTAGTTATCAGTAAAATTGAACTGTACACGCCTTTGAGTTGAATGCGTTACTTTCTATTCAATTCATTCTGTGGTAAGTTTGTGTATATAACTACTCTGGGTGGTTTGGAACTATAGATTTTGCATGTAGAGTGCTCAGTGCCATGGAATACTCCAATGCAAGGTGAATTCAGTAACCTACCTGGTACCATTTACAGTGGAACAACCATTGACATGGTTTACTTCTGCAAATGCTATAGTTCCACTGTGTAGAGAAGGTCATGTTACTGAAAGTAACTTCTGGAGAATAGGTAGCACACTCATAAAAAATTGGTTGCAGACAACTCTAAATCATATGGTTAGTGTGCTAACAATGTTTACATCATGTTAGCACATAGTAGTTATCAGCAAAATTGAACTGTACACTCCATTGAGTTGAATGCATTACTTTCCATTCAATGCATTCTGTGGTAAGGTTGTGTACATAACTACTCTGGGTCGTTTGGAACTGTATAGATATTGAATTCAGAGTGCTCAGTGCCATGGAATACTCCAATGCAAGCTGAATTCAGTAACCTGACTGGTACCATTTACAGAGGAACAGCCATTGACTTGGTTTACTTCTACAAATGCTATAGTTCCACTGTGTAGAGAAGGTCATGTTACAGAAATTAACTTCTGGAGAATAGGTAGCACACTCATAAAAAATTGGTTGCAGACAACTCTAAATCATATGTTAGTGTGCTAACAATGTTTACATCATGTTCGCACATAGTAGTTATCAGCAAAATTGAACTGCACACTCCATTGAGTTGAATGCATTTCTTTCTATTCAATGCATTCTGTGCTAAGATTGTGTACATAACGAGTCTGGGTGGTTTGGAACTGTATAGATATTGCATGTAGAGTGCTCAGTGCCATGGAATACTCCAATGCAAGGTGAATTCAGTGACCTACCTGGTACCATTTACAGTGGAACAACCATTGACATGGTTTACTTCTGCAAATGCTATAGTTCCACTGTGTAGAGAAGGTCATGTTACTGAAAGTAACTTCTGGAGAATAGGTAGCACACTCATAAAAAATTGGTTGCAGACAACTCTAAATCATATGGTTAGTGTGCTAACAATGTTTACATCATGTTAGCACATAGTAGTTATCAGCAAAATTGAACTGTACACTCCATTGAGTTGAATGCATTACTTTCCATTCAATGCATTCTGTGGTAAGGTTGTGTACATAACTACTCTGGGTCGTTTGGAACTGCATAGATATTGAATTCAGAGTGCTCAGTGCCATGGAATACTCCAATGCAAGCTGAATTCAGTAACCTGACTGGTACCATTTACAGTGGAACAGCCATTGACTTGGTTTACTTCTACAAAGGCTATAGTTCCACTGTGTAGAGAAGGTAATGTTACTGAAAGTAACTTCTGGAGAATAGGTAGCACACTCATAAAACTGGTTGCAGACAACTCTAAATCATATGGTTAGTGTGCCAACAATGTTTAAATCATGTTAGCACATAGTAGTTAACAGCAAAATTGAACTGTACACTCCTTTGAGTTGAATGCATTCCTTTCTATTCAATGCATTTTGTGGTAAGGTTGTGTACATAACTACTCTGGGTGGTTTGGAACTGTATAGATATTGCATGTAGAGTGCTCAGGGCCATGGAATACTCCAATGCAAGCTGAATTCAGTAACATACCTGGTACCATTTACAGTGGAACGGCCATTGACTTGGTTTACTTCTGCAAAGGCTAAATTTCCACTGTGTAGAGAAGGTCATGTTACTGAAAGTAACTTCTGCAGCATAGGTAGCACACTCATAGAATTGGTTGCAGACAATTCTAAATCATATGGTTAGTGTGCTAACAATATTTACATCATGTTAGCACATTGTACTTATCAGCAAAATTGAACTGTACACTCCTTTGAGTTGAATGCATTACTTTCTATTCAATGCATTCTGTGGAAATGTTGTGTATATAACTACTATGGGTGGTTTGGAACTGTGTAGATATTGCATGTAGAGTGCTCAGTGCCATGGAATACTCCAATGCAAGCTGAATTCAGTAACCTACCTGGTACCATTTACAGTGGAACAGCCATTGACTTGGTTTAGTTCTGCAAAGGCTAAAGTTCCACTCTGTAGAGAAGGTAATGTTACTAAAAGTAACTTCTGCAGCATAGGTAGCACACTCATAAAATTGGATGCAGACAACTCTAAATCATATGGTTAGTGTGCTAACAATGTTTACATCATGTTAGCACATAGTACCTGTCAGCAGAATTGAACTGTACACTCCATTGAGTTGAATGCATTACTTTCTATTCAATGCATTCTGTGGTAAGGTTGTGTACATAACTACTCTGGGTTGTTTGGAACTGTATAGATTTTGCATGTAGAGTGCTCAGTGCCATGGAATACTCCAATGCAAGCTGAATTCAGTAACCTGACTGGTACCATTTACAGAGGAACAGCCATTGACTTGGTTTACTTCTACAAATGCTATAGTTCCACTGTGTAGAGAAGGTCATGTTACAGAAATTAACTTCTGGAGAATAGGTAGCACACTCATAAAAAATTGGTTGCAGGCAACTCTAAATCATATGGTTAGTGTGCTAACAATGTTTACTTCATGTTAGCACATAGTAGTTATCAGCAAAATTGAACTGTACACTCCATTGAGTTGAATGCATTACTTTCTATTCAATGCATTCTGTGGTAAGGTTGTGTACATAACTACTCTGGGTTGTTTGGAACTGTATAGATTTTGCATGTAGAGTGCTCTGTGCGATGGAATACTCTAATGCAAGGTGAATTCAGTAACCTACCTGGTACCATTTACAGTGGAACAACCATTCACTTGGTTTACTTCTACAAAGGCTAAAGTTCCACTGTGTAGAGAAGGTAATGTTACTGAAAGTAACTTCTGTAGAATAGGTAGCACATTCATAAAACTGGTTGCAGACAACTCTAAATCATATGGTTATTGTGCTAACAATGTTTAGATCATGTTAGCACATAGTAGTTATCAGCAAAATTGAACTGTACTCTCCTTTGAGTTGAATGCGTTACTTTCTATTCAATTCATTCTGTGGTAAGTTTGTGTATATAACTACTCTGGGTGGTTTGGAACTATAGATTTTGCATGTAGAGTGCTCAGTGCCATGGAATACTCCAATGCAAGGTGAATTCAGTAACCTACCTGGTACCATTTACAGTGGAACAACCATTGACATGGTTTACTTCTGCAAATGCTATAGTTCCACTGTGTAGAGAAGGTCATGTTACTGAAAGTAACTTCTGGAGAATAGGTAGCACACTCATAAAAAATTGGTTGCAGACAACTCTAAATCATATGGTTAGTGTGCTAACAATGTTTACATCATGTTAGCACATAGTAGTTATCAGCAAAATTGAACTGTACACTCCATTGAGTTGAATGCATTACTTTCCATTCAATGCATTCTGTGGTAAGGTTGTGTACATAACTACTCTGGGTCGTTTGGAACTGTATAGATATTGAATTCAGAGTGCTCAGTGCCATGGAATACTCCAATGCAAGCTGAATTCAGTAACCTGACTGGTACCATTTACAGTGGAACAGCCATTGACTTGGTTTACTTCTACAAAGGCTATAGTTCCACTGTGTAGAGAAGGTAATGTTACTGAAAGTAACTTCTGTAGAATAGGTAGCACATTCATAAAACTGGTTGCAGACAACTCTAAATCATATGGTTAGTGTGCTAACAATGTTTGGATCATGTTAGCACATAGTAGTTATCAGTAAAATTGAACTGTACACGCCTTTGAGTTGAATGCGTTACTTTCTATTCAATTCATTCTGTGGTAAGTTTGTGTATATAACTACTCTGGGTGGTTTGGAACTATAGATTTTGCATGTAGAGTGCTCAGTGCCATGGAATACTCCAATGCAAGGTGAATTCAGTAACCTACCTGGTACCATTTACAGTGGAACAACCATTGACATGGTTTACTTCTGCAAATGCTATAGTTCCACTGTGTAGAGAAGGTCATGTTACTGAAAGTAACTTCTGGAGAATAGGTAGCACACTCATAAAAAATTGGTTGCAGACAACTCTAAATCATATGGTTAGTGTGCTAACAATGTTTACATCATGTTAGCACATAGTAGTTATCAGCAAAATTGAACTGTACACTCCATTGAGTTGAATGCATTACTTTCCATTCAATGCATTCTGTGGTAAGGTTGTGTACATAACTACTCTGGGTCGTTTGGAACTGTATAGATATTGAATTCAGAGTGCTCAGTGCCATGGAATACTCCAATGCAAGCTGAATTCAGTAACCTGACTGGTACCATTTACAGAGGAACAGCCATTGACTTGGTTTACTTCTACAAATGCTATAGTTCCACTGTGTAGAGAAGGTCATGTTACAGAAATTAACTTCTGGAGAATAGGTAGCACACTCATAAAAAATTGGTTGCAGGCAACTCTAAATCATATGGTTAGTGTGCTAACAATGTTTACTTCATGTTAGCACATAGTAGTTATCAGCAAAATTGAACTGTACACTCCATTGAGTTGAATGCATTACTTTCTATTCAATGCATTCTGTGGTAAGGTTGTGTACATAACTACTCTGGGTTGTTTGGAACTGTATAGATTTTGCATGTAGAGTGCTCTGTGCGATGGAATACTCTAATGCAAGGTGAATTCAGTAACCTACCTGGTACCATTTACAGTGGAACAACCATTCACTTGGTTTACTTCTACAAAGGCTAAAGTTCCACTGTGTAGAGAAGGTAATGTTACTGAAAGTAACTTCTGTAGAATAGGTAGCACATTCATAAAACTGGTTGCAGACAACTCTAAATCATATGGTTATTGTGCTAACAATGTTTAGATCATGTTAGCACATAGTAGTTATCAGCAAAATTGAACTGTACTCTCCTTTGAGTTGAATGCGTTACTTTCTATTCAATTCATTCTGTGGTAAGTTTGTGTATATAACTACTCTGGGTGGTTTGGAACTATAGATTTTGCATGTAGAGTGCTCAGTGCCATGGAATACTCCAATGCAAGGTGAATTCAGTAACCTACCTGGTACCATTTACAGTGGAACAACCATTGACATGGTTTACTTCTGCAAATGCTATAGTTCCACTGTGTAGAGAAGGTCATGTTACTGAAAGTAACTTCTGGAGAATAGGTAGCACACTCATAAAAAATTGGTTGCAGACAACTCTAAATCATATGGTTAGTGTGCTAACAATGTTTACATCATGTTAGCACATAGTAGTTATCAGCAAAATTGAACTGTACACTCCATTGAGTTGAATGCATTACTTTCCATTCAATGCATTCTGTGGTAAGGTTGTGTACATAACTACTCTGGGTCGTTTGGAACTGTATAGATATTGAATTCAGAGTGCTCAGTGCCATGGAATACTCCAATGCAAGCTGAATTCAGTAACCTGACTGGTACCATTTACAGTGGAACAGCCATTGACTTGGTTTACTTCTACAAAGGCTATAGTTCCACTGTGTAGAGAAGGTAATGTTACTGAAAGTAACTTCTGTAGAATAGGTAGCACATTCATAAAACTGGTTGCAGACAACTCTAAATCATATGGTTAGTGTGCTAACAATGTTTGGATCATGTTAGCACATAGTAGTTATCAGTAAAATTGAACTGTACACGCCTTTGAGTTGAATGCGTTACTTTCTATTCAATTCATTCTGTGGTAAGTTTGTGTATATAACTACTCTGGGTGGTTTGGAACTATAGATTTTGCATTTAGAGTGCTCAGTGCCATGGAATACTCCAATGCAAGGTGAATTCAGTAACCTACCTGGTACCATTTACAGTGGAACAACCATTGACATGGTTTACTTCTGCAAATGCTACAGTTCCACTGTGTAGAGAAGGTCATGTTACTGAAAGTAACTTCTGGTGAATAGGTAGCACACTCATAAAAAATTGGTTGCAGACAACTCTAAATCATATGGTTAGTGTGCTAACAATGTTTACATCATGTTAGCACATAGTAGTTATCAGCAAAATTGAACTGTACACTCCATTGAGTTGAATGCATTACTTTCCATTCAATGCATTCTGTGGTAAGGTTGTGTACATAACTACTCTGGGTCGTTTGGAACTGTATAGATATTGAATTCAGAGTGCTCAGTGCCATGGAATACTCCAATGCAAGCTGAATTCAGTAACCTACCTGGTACCATTTACAGTGGGACGGCCATTGACTTGGTTTACTTCTGCAAAGGCTAAAGTTCCACTGTGTCGAGAAGGTAATGTTACTGAAAGTAACTTCTGCAGCATAGGTAGCACACTCATAGAAATGGTTGCAGACAACTCTAAATCATATGGTTAGTGTGCTAACAATGTTTACATCATGTTAGCACATAGTAGTTATCAGCAAAATTGAACTGCACTCTCCATTGATTTGAATGCCTTTCTTTCTATTCAATGCATTCTGTGGTAAGATTGTGTAAATAACTAGTCTGGGTGGTTTGGAACTGTATAGAGATTGCATGTAGAGTGCTCAGTGCCATGGAATACTCCAATGCAAGCTGAATTCAGTAACCTACCTGGTACCATTTACAGTGGATCAGCCATTGACTTGGTTTAATTCTGCAAAGGCTATAGTTCCACTGTGTGGAGAAGGTCATGTTACTGAAAGTAACTTCTGGAGCATAGGTAGCACACTCATAAAAAATTGGTTGCAGACAACTCTAAATCATATGTTAGTGTGCTAACAATGTTTACATCATGTTCGCACATAGTAGTTATCAGCAAAATTGAACTGCACACTCCATTGAGTTGAATGCATTTCTTTCTATTCAATGCATTCTGTGCTAAGATTCTGTACATAACTAGTCTGGGTGGTTTGGAACTGTATAGATATTGCATGTAGTGTGCTCAGTGCCATGGAATACTCCAATGCAAGCTGAATTCAGTAACCTGACTGGTACCATTTACAGTGGAACAGCCATTGAATTGGTTTACTTCTACAAATGCTACAGTTCCACTGTGTAGAGAAGGTCATGTTACTGAAAGTAACTTCTGGAGAATAGGTAGCACACTCATAAAAAATTGGTTGCAGACAACTCTAAATCATATGGTTAGTGTGCTAACAATGTTTACATCATGTTAGCACATAGTAGTTATCAGCAAAATTGAACTGTACACTCCATTGAGTTGAATGCATTACTTTCCATTCAATGCATTCTGTGGTAAGGTTGTGTACATAACTAGTCTGGGTCGTTTGGAACTGTATAGATATTGAATTCAGAGTGCTCAGTGCCATGGAATACTCCAATGCAAGCTGAATTCAGTAACCTACCTGGTACCATTTACAGTGGGACGGCCATTGACTTGGTTTACTTCTGCAAAGGCTAAAGTTCCACTGTGTCGAGAAGGTAATGTTACTGAAAGTAACTTCTGCAGCATAGGTAGCACACTCATAGAATTGTTTGCAGACAACTCTAAATCATATGGTTAGTGTGCTAACAATGTTTACATCATGTTAGCACATAGTAGTTATCAGCAAAATTGAACTGCACTCTCCATTGATTTGAATGCCTTTCTTTCTATTCAATGCATTCTGTGGTAAGATTGTGTAAATAACTAGTCTGGGTGGTTTGGAACTGTATAGAGATTGCATGTAGAGTGCTCAGTGCCATGGAATACTCCAATGCAAGCTGAATTCAGTAACCTACCTGGTACCATTTACAGTGGATCAGCCATTGACTTGGTTTAATTCTGCAAAGGCTATAGTTCCACTGTGTGGAGAAGGTCATGTTACTGAAAGTAACTTCTGGAGCATAGGTAGCACACTCATAAAATTGTTTGCAGACAACTCTAAATCATATGGTTAGTGTGCTAACAATGTTTACATCATGTTAGCACATAGTACTTATCAGCAGAATTGAACTGCACACTCCATTGAGTTGAATGCGTTACTTTCTATTCAATTCATTCTGTGGTAAGTTTGTGTATATAACTACTCTGGGTGGTTTGGAACTATAGATTAAGCATGTAGAGTGCTCAGTGCCATGGAATACTCCAATGCAAGGTGAATTCAGTAAACTACCTGGTACCATTTACAGTGGAACAACCATTGACATGGTTTACTTCTGCAAATGCTATAGTTCCACTGTGTAGAGAAGGTCATGTTACAGAAAGTAACTTCTGGAGAATAGGTAGCACACTCATAAAAAATTGGTTGCAGACAACTCTAAATCATATGGTTAATGTGCTAACAATGTTTAGATCATGTTAGCACATAGTAGTTGTCAGCAAAATTGAACTGTACACCCCTTTGAGTTGAAAGCGTTACTTTCTATTCAATTCATTCTGTGGTAAGTTTGTGTATATAACTACTCTGGGTGGTTTGGAACTATAGATTTTGCATGTAGAGTGCTCAGTGCCATGGAATACTCCAATGCAAGGTGAATTCAGTAACCTACCTGGTACCATTTACAGTGGAACAACCATTGACATGGTTTACTTCTGCAAATGCTATAGTTCCACTGTGTAGAGAAGGTCATGTTACTGAAAGTAACTTCTGGAGAATAGGTAGCACACTCATAAAATATTGGTTGCAGACAACTCTAAATCATATGGTTAGTGTGCTAACAATGTTTACATCATGATAGCACATAGTAGTTATCAGCAAAATTGAACTGTATACTCCATTGAGTTGAATGCATTACTTTCCATTCAATGCATTCTGTGGTAAGGTTGTGTACATAACTACTCTGGGTCGTTTGGAACTGTATAGATATTGAATTCAGAGTGCTCAGTGCCATGGAATACTCCAATGCAAGCTGAATTCAGTAACCTACCTGGTACCATTTACAGTGGGACGGCCATTGACTTGGTTTACCTCTGCAAAGGCTAAAGTTCCACTGTGTCGAGAAGGTAATGTTACTGAAAGTAACTTCTGCAGTATAGGTAGCACACTCATAGAATTGGTTGCAGACAACTCTAAATCATATGGTTAGTGTGCTAACAATGTTTACATCATGTTAGCACATAGTAGTTATCAGCAAAATTGAACTGCACTCTCCTTTGAGTTGAATGCATTTCTTTCTATTCAATGCATTCTGTGGTAAGATTGTGTAAATAACTAGTCTGGGTGGTTTGGAACTGTATAGAGATTGCATGTAGAGTGCTCAGTGCCATGCAATACTCCAATGCAAGCTGAATTCAGTAACCTACCTGGTACCATTTACAGTGGATCAGCCATTGACTTGGTTTAATTCTGCAAAGGCTATAGTTCCACTGTGTGGAGAAGGTCATGTTACTGAAAGTAACTTCTGGAGCATAGGTAGCACACTCATAAAAAATTGGTTGCAGACAACTCTAAATCATATGTTAGTGTGCTAACAATGTTTGCATCATGTTCGCACATAGTAGTTATCAGCAAAATTGAACTGCACACTCCATTGAGTTGAATGCATTTCTTTCTCTTCAATGCATTCTGTGGTAAGATTGTGTACATAACTACTCTGGGTGGTTTGGAACTGTATAGATATTGCATGTAGAGTGCTCAGGGCCATGGAATACTCCAATGCAAGCTGAATTCAGTAACCTACCTGGTACCATTTGCAGTGGAACGGCCATTGACTTGGTTTACTTCTGCAAAGGCTAAAGTTCCACTGTGTAGAGAAGGTAATGTTACTGAAAGTAACTTCTGGAGAATAGGTAGCACACTCATAAAATTGGTTGCAGACAACTCTAAATCATATGGTTAGTGTGCTAACAATGTTTAGATCATGTTAGCACATATTAGTTATCAGCAAAATTGAACTGTACACTCCTTTGAGTTGAATGCTTTACTTTCCATTCAATGCATTCTGTGGAAATGTTGTGTACATAACTACTATGGGTGGTTTGGAACTGTATAGATATTGCATGTAGAGTGCTCAGTGCCATGAAATACTCCAATGCAAGCTGAATTCAGTAACCTACCTGGTACCATTTACAGTGGAACAGCCATTGACTTGGTTTAGTTCTGCAAAGGCTAAAGTTCCACTGTGTAGAGAAGGTAATGTTACTGAAAGTAACTTCTGCAGCATAGGTAGCACACTCATAAAATTGGTTGCAGACAACTCTAAATCATATGGTTAGTGTGCTAACAATGTTTACATCATGTTAGCACATAGTAGTTATCAGCAAAATTGAACTGCACTCTCCATTGAGTTGAATGCATTTCTTTCTATTCAATGCATTCTGTGGTAAGATTGTGTAGATAACTAGTCTGAGCGGTTTGGAACTGTATAGAGATTGCATGTAGAGTGCTCAGTGCCATGGAATACTCCAATGCAAGCTGAATTCAGTAACCTACCTGGTACCATTTACAGTGGAACAGCCATTGACTTGGTTTAGTTCTGCAAAGGCTAAAGTTCCACTGTGTAGAGAAGGTAATGTTACTGAAAGTAACTTCTGCAGCATAGGTAGCACACTCATAAAATTGGTTGCAGACAACTCTAAATCATATGGTTAGTGTGCTAACAATGTTTACATCATGTTAGCACATAGTAGTTATCAGCAAAATTGAACTGCACTCTCCATTGAGTTGAATGCATTTCTTTCTATTCAATGCATTCTGTGGTAATATTGTGTAAATAACTAGTCTGGGTGGTTTGGAACTGTATAGAGATTGCATGTAGAGTGCTCAGTGCATTGGAATACTCCAATGCAAGCTGAATTCAGTAACCTACCTGGTACCATTTACAGTGGATCAGCCATTGACTTGGTTTAATTCTGCAAAGGCTATAGTTCCACTGTGTGGAGAAGGTCATGTTACTGAAAGTAACTTCTGGAGCATAGGGAGCACACTCATAAAAAATTGGTTGCAGACAACTCTAAATCATATGTTAGTGTGCTAACAATGTTTACATCATGTTAGCACATAGTACTTATCAGCAGAATTGAACTGTACACTCCATTGAGTTGAATGCATTACTTTCTATTCAATGCATTCTGTGGTACGTTTGAGTACATAACAAATCTGGGTGATTTGGAACTGTATAGATATTGCATGTAGAGTGCTCAGTGCCATGGAATACTCCAATGCAAGCTGAATTCAGTAACCTACCTGGTACCATTTACAGTGAAACAGCCATTGACTTGGTTTAGTTCTGCAAAGGCTAAAGTTCCACTGTGTAGAGAAGGTAATGTTACTGAAAATAACTTCTGCAGCATAGGTAGCACACTCATAAAATTGGTTGCAGACAACTCTAAATCATATGGTTAGTGTGCTAACAATGTTTACATCATGTTAGCACATAGTAGTTATCAGCAAAATTGAACTGCACACTACATTGAGTTGAATGCATTTCTTTCTATTCAATGCATTCTGTGCTAAGATTGTGTACATAACTAGTCTGGGAGGTTTGGAACTGTATAGATATTGCATGTAGTGTGCTCAGTGCCATGGAATACTCCAATGCAAGCTGAATTCAGTAACCTGACTGGTACCACTTACAGTGGAACAGCCATTGACTTGGTTTACTTCTACAAAGGCTATAGTTCTACTGTGTAGAGAAGGTAATGTTACTGAAAGTAACTTCTGTAGAATAGGTAGCACATTCATAAAACTGGTTGCAGACAACTCTAAATCATATGGTTAGTGTGCTAACAATGTTTAGATCATGTTAGCACATAGTAGTTATCAGCAAAATTGAACTGTACACTCCTTTGAGTTGAATGCGTTACTTTCTATTCAATTCATTCTGTGGTAGGTTTGTGTATATAACTACTCTGGGTGGTTTGGAACAATAGATTTTGCATGTAGAGTGCTCAGTGCCATGGAATACTCCAATGCAAGGTGAATTCAGTAACCTACCTGGTACCATTTACAGTGGAACAACCATTGA
Organism: Hypanus sabinus; assembly: GCF_030144855.1. Taxonomy (NCBI): domain Eukaryota; kingdom Metazoa; phylum Chordata; class Chondrichthyes; order Myliobatiformes; family Dasyatidae; genus Hypanus; species Hypanus sabinus. The sequence continues at coordinate 53,862,558 of NC_082728.1, read as the reverse complement.
CATGGTTTACTTCTGCAAATGCTATAGTTCCACTGTGTAGAGAAGGTCATGTTACTGAAAGTAACTTCTGGAGAATAGGTAGCACACTCATAAAAAATTGGTTGCAGACAACTCTAAATCATATGGTTAGTGTGCTAACAATGTTTACATCATGTTAGCACATAGTAGTTATCAGCAAAATTGAACTGTACACTCCATTGAGTTGAATGCATTACTTTCCATTCAATGCATTCTGTGGTAAGGTTGTGTACATAACTACTCTGGGTCGTTTGGAACTGTACAGATATTGAATTCAGAGTGCTCAGTGCCATGGAATACTCCAATGCAAGCTGAATTCAGTAACCTACCTGATACCATTTACAGTGGGACGGCCATTGACTTAGTTTCCTTCTGCAAAGGCTAAAGTTCCACTGTGTCGAGAAGGTAATGTTACTGAAAGTAACTTCTGCAGCATAGGTAGCACACTCATAGAATTGGTTGCAGACAACTCTAAATCATATGGTTAGTGTGCTAACAATGTTTACATCATGTTAGCACATAGTAGTTATCAGCAAAATTGAACTGCACTCTCCATTGAGTTGAATGCATTTCTTTCTATTCAATGCATTCTGTGGTAAGGTTGTGTACATAACAAATCTGGGTGGTTTGGAACTGTATAGATTTTGCATGTAGAGTGCTCAGTGCGATGGAATACTCTAATGCAAGGTGTATTCAGTAACCTACCTGGTACCATTTACAGTGGAACAGCCATTGACTTGGTTTACTTCTACAAAGGCTATAGTTCCACTGTGTAGAGAAGGTAATGTTACTGAAAGTAACTTCTGGAGAATAGGTAGCACACTCATAAAACTGGTTGCAGACAACTCTGAATCATATGGTTAGTGTGCTAACAATGTTTACATCATGTTAGCACATAGTAGTTATCAGCAAAATTGAACTGCACACTCCATTGAGTTGAATGCATTTCTTTCTATTCAATGCATTCTGTGCTAAGATTGTGTACATAACTAGTCTGGGTGGTTTGGAACTGTATAGAAATTGCATGTAGTGTGCTCAGTGCCATGGAATACTCCAACTCAAGCTGAATTCAGTAACCAGACTGGTACCATTTACAGTGGAACAGCCATTGACTTGGTTTACTTCTACAAAGGCTATAGTTCCACTGTGTAGAGAAGGTAATGTTACTGAAAGTAACTTCTGTAGAATAGGTAGCACATTCATAAAACTGGTTGCAGACAACTCTATATCATATGGTCAGTGTGCTAACAATGTTTAGATCATGTTAGCACATAGTAGTTATCAGCAAAATTGAACTGTACACTCCTTTGAGTTGAATGCGTTACTTTCTATTCAATTCATTCTGTGGTAAGTTTGTGTATATAACTACTCTGGGTGGTTTGGAACTATAGATTTTGCATGTAGAGTGCTCAGTGCCATGGAATACTCCAATGCAAGGTGAATTCAGTAAACTACCTGGTACCATTTACAGTGGAACAACCATTGACATGGTTTACTTCTGCAAATGCTATAGTTCCACTGTGTAGAGAAGGTCATGTTAGAGAAAGTAACTTCTGGAGAATAGGTAGCACACTCATAAAAAATTGGTTGCAGACAACTCTAAATCATATGGTTAGTGTGCTAACAATGTTTACTTCATGTTAGCACATAGTAGTTATCAGCAAAATTGAACTGTACACTCCATTGAGTTGAATGCATTACTTTCCATTCAATGCATTCTGTGGTAAGGTTGTGTACATAACTACTCTGGGTCGTTTGGAACTGTATAGATATTGAATTCAGAGTGCTCAGTGCCATGGAATACTCCAATGCAAGCTGAATTCAGTAACCTACCTGATACCATTTACAGTGGGACGGCCATTGACTTAGTTTCCTTCTGCAAAGGCTAAAGTTCCACTGTGTCGAGAAGGTAATGTTACTGAAAGTAACTTCTGCAGCATAGGTAGCACACTCATAGAATTGGTTGCAGACAACTCTAAATCATATGGTTAGTGTGCTAACAATGTTTACATCATGTTAGCACATAGTAGTTATCAGCAAAATTGAACTGCACTCTCCATTGAGTTGAATGCATTTCTTTCTATTCAATACATTCTGTGGTAAGATTGTGTAAATAACTAGTCTGGGTGGTTTGGAACTGTATAGAGATTGCATGTAGAGTGCTCAGTGCCATGCAATACTCCAATGCAAGCTGAATTCAGTAACCTACCTGGTACCATTTACAGTGGATCAGCCATTGACATGGTTTAATTCTGCAAAGGCTATAGTTCCACTGTGTGGGGAAGGTCATGTTACTGAAAGTAACTTCTGGAGCATAGGTAGCACACTCATAAAAAATTGGTTGCAGACAACTCTAAATCATATGGTTAGTGTGCTAACAATGTTTACATCATGTTAGCACATAGTACTTATCAGCAGAATTGAACTGTACACTCCATTGAGTTGAATGCATTACTTTCTATTCAATGCATTCTGTGGTAAGGTTGTGTACATAACAAATCTGGGTGGTTTGGAACTGTATAGATTTTGCATGTAGAGTGCTCAGTGCGATGGAATACTCTAATGCAAGGTGTATTCAGTAACCTACCTGGTACCATTTACAGTGGAACAGCCATTGACTTGGTTTACTTCTACAAAGGCTATAGTTCCACTGTGTAGAGAAGGTAATGTTACTGAAAGTAACTTCTGGAGAATAGGTAGCACACTCATAAAACTGGTTGCAGACAACTCTGAATCATATGGTTAGTGTGCTAACAATGTTTACATCATGTTAGCACATAGTAGTTATCAGCAAAATTGAACTGCACACTCCATTGAGTTGAATGCATTTCTTTCTATTCAATGCATTCTGTGCTAAGATTGTGTACATAACTAGTCTGGGTGGTTTGGAACTGTATAGAAATTGCATGTAGTGTGCTCAGTGCCATGGAATACTCCAATTCAAGCTGAATTCAGTAACCAGACTGGTACCATTTACAGTGGAACAGCCATTGACTTGGTTTACTTCTACAAAGGCTATAGTTCCACTGTGTAGAGAAGGTAATGTTACTGAAAGTAACTTCTGTAGAATAGGTAGCACATTCATAAAACTGGTTGCAGACAACTCTATATCATATGGTCAGTGTGCTAACAATGTTTAGATCATGTTAGCACATAGTAGTTATCAGCAAAATTGAACTGTACACTCCTTTGAGTTGAATGCGTTACTTTCTATTCAATTCATTCTGTGGTAAGTTTGTGTATATAACTACTCTGGGTGGTTTGGAACTATAGATTTTGCATGTAGAGTGCTCAGTGCCATGGAATACTCCAATGCAAGGTGAATTCAGTAAACTACCTGGTACCATTTACAGTGGAACAACCATTGACATGGTTTACTTCTGCAAATGCTATAGTTCCACTGTGTAGAGAAGGTCATGTTACAGAAAGTAACTTCTGGAGAATAGGTAGCACACTCATAAAAAATTGGTTGCAGACAACTCTAAATCATATGGTTAGTGTGCTAACAATGTTTACTTCATGTTAGCACATAGTAGTTATCAGCAAAATTGAACTGTACACTCCATTGAGTTGAATGCATTACTTTCAATTCAATGCATTCTGTGGTAAGTTTGTGTACATAACTACTCTGGCTTGTTTGGAACTGTATAGATTTTGCATGTAGAGTGCTCAGTGCGATGGAATACTCTAATGCAAGGTGAATTCAGTAACCTACCTGGTACCATTTACAGTGGAACAGCCATTGACTTGGTTTAGTTCTGCAAGGCTAAAGTTCCACTGTGTAGAGAAGGTAATGTTACTGAAAGTAACTTCTGTAGAATAGGTAGCACATTCATAAAAAATTGGTAGCAGACAACTCTAAATCATATGTTAGTGTGCTAACAATGTTTACATCATGTTAGCACATAGTAGTTATCAGCAAAATTGAACTGCACACTCCATTGAGTTGAATGCATTTCTTTCTATTCCATGCATTCTGTGCTAAGATTGTGTACATAACTAGTCTGGGAGGTTTGGAACTGTATAGATATTGCATGTAGTGTGCTCAGTGCCATGGAATACTCCAATGCAAGCTGAATTCAGTAACCTGACTGGTACCATTTACAGTGGAACAGCCATTGACTTGGTTTACTTCTACAAAGGCTATAGTTCTACTGTGTAGAGAAGGTAATGTTACTGAAAGTAACTTCTGTAGAATAGGTAGCACATTCATAAAACTGGTTGCAGACAACTCTAAATCATATGGTTAGTGTGCTAACAATGTTTAGATCATGTTAGCACATAGTAGTTATCAGCAAAATTGAACTGCACACTCCATTGAGTTGAATGCATTTCTTTCTATTCAATGCATTCTGTGCTAAGATTGTGTACATAACTAGTCTGGGTGGTTTGGAACTGTATAGAAATTGCATGTAGTGTGCTCAGTGCCATGGAATACTCCAATTCAAGCTGAATTCAGTAACCAGACTGGTACCATTTACAGTGGAACAGCCATTGACTTGGTTTACTTCTACAAAGGCTATAGTTCCACTGTGTAGAGAAGGTAATGTTACTGAAAGTAACTTCTGTAGAATAGGTAGCACATTCATAAAACTGGTTGCAGACAACTCTATATCATATGGTCAGTGTGCTAACAATGTTTAGATCATGTTAGCACATAGTAGTTATCAGCAAAATTGAACTGTACACTCCTTTGAGTTGAATGCGTTACTTTCTATTCAATTCATTCTGTGGTAAGTTTGTGTATATAACTACTCTGGGTGGTTTGGAACTATAGATTTTGCATGTAGAGTGCTCAGTGCCATGGAATACTCCAATGCAAGGTGAATTCAGTAAACTACCTGGTACCATTTACAGTGGAACAACCATTGACATGGTTTACTTCTGCAAATGCTATAGTTCCACTGTGTAGAGAAGGTCATGTTACAGAAAGTAACTTCTGGAGAATAGGTAGCACACTCATAAAAAATTGGTTGCAGACAACTCTAAATCATATGGTTAGTGTGCTAACAATGTTTACTTCATGTTAGCACATAGTAGTTATCAGCAAAATTGAACTGTACACTCCATTGAGTTGAATGCATTACTTTCAATTCAATGCATTCTGTGGTAAGTTTGTGTACATAACTACTCTGGCTTGTTTGGAACTGTATAGATTTTGCATGTAGAGTGCTCAGTGCGATGGAATACTCTAATGCAAGGTGAATTCAGTAACCTACCTGGTACCATTTACAGTGGAACAGCCATTGACTTGGTTTAGTTCTGCAAGGCTAAAGTTCCACTGTGTAGAGAAGGTAATGTTACTGAAAGTAACTTCTGTAGAATAGGTAGCACATTCATAAAAAATTGGTAGCAGACAACTCTAAATCATATGTTAGTGTGCTAACAATGTTTACATCATGTTAGCACATAGTAGTTATCAGCAAAATTGAACTGCACACTCCATTGAGTTGAATGCATTTCTTTCTATTCAATGCATTCTGTGCTAAGATTGTGTACATAACTAGTCTGGGAGGTTTGGAACTGTATAGATATTGCATGTAGTGTGCTCAGTGCCATGGAATACTCCAATGCAAGCTGAATTCAGTAACCTGACTGGTACCATTTACAGTGGAACAGCCATTGACTTGGTTTACTTCTACAAAGGCTATAGTTCTACTGTGTAGAGAAGGTAATGTTACTGAAAGTAACTTCTGTAGAATAGGTAGCACATTCATAAAACTGGTTGCAGACAACTCTAAATCATATGGTTAGTGTGCTAACAATGTTTAGATCATGTTAGCACATAGTAGTTATCAGCAAAATTGAACTGTACACTCCTTTGAGTTGAATGCGTTACTTTCTATTCAATTTATTCTGTGGTAGGTTTGTGTATATAACTACTCTGGGTGGTTTGGAACTATAGATTTTGCATGTAGAGTGCTCAGTGCCATGGAATACTCCAATGCAAGGTGAATTCAGTAACCTACCTGGTACCATTTACAGTGGAACAACCATTGACATGGTTTACTTCTGCAAATGCTATAGTTCCACTGTGTAGAGAAGGTCATGTTACAGAAAGTAACTTCTGGAGAATAGGTAGCACACTCATAAAAAATTGGTTGCAGACAACTCTAAATCATATGGTTAGTGTGCTAACAATGTTTACTTCATGTTAGCACATAGTAGTTATCAGCAAAATTGAACTGTACACTCCATTGAGTTGAATGCATTACTTTCAATTCAATGCATTCTGTGGTAAGTTTGTGTACATAACTACTCTGGCTTGTTTGGAACTGTATAGATTTTGCATGTAGAGTGCTCAGTGCGATGGAATACTCTAATGCAAGGTGAATTCAGTAACCTACCTGGTACCATTTACAGTGGAACAGCCATTGACTTGGTTTAGTTCTGCAAGGCTAAAGTTCCACTGTGTAGAGAAGGTAATGTTACTGAAAGTAACTTCTGTAGAATAGGTAGCACATTCATAAAAAATTGGTAGCAGACAACTCTAAATCATATGTTAGTGTGCTAACAATGTTTACATCATGTTAGCACATAGTAGTTATCAGCAAAATTGAACTGCACACTCCATTGAGTTGAATGCATTTCTTTCTATTCAATGCATTCTGTGCGAAGATTGTGTACATAACTAGTCTGGGAGGTTTGGAACTGTATAGATATTGCATGTAGTGTGCTCAGTGCCATGGAATACTCCAATGCAAGCTGAATTCAGTAACCTGACTGGTACCATTTACAGTGGAACAGCCATTGACTTGGTTTACTTCTACAAAGGCTATAGTTCTACTGTGTAGAGAAGGTAATGTTACTGAAAGTAACTTCTGTAGAATAGGTAGCACATTCATAAAACTGGTTGCAGACAACTCTAAATCATATGGTTAGTGTGCTAACAATGTTTAGATCATGTTAGCACATAGTAGTTATCAGCAAAATTGAACTGTACACTCCTTTGAGTTGAATGCGTTACTTTCTATTCAATTTATTCTGTGGTAGGTTTGTGTATATAACTACTCTGGGTGGTTTGGAACTATAGATTTTGCATGTAGAGTGCTCAGTGCCATGGAATACTCCAATGCAAGGTGAATTCAGTAACCTACCTGGTACCATTTACAGTGGAACAACCATTGACATGGTTTACTTCTGCAAATGCTATAGTTCCACTGTGTAGAGAAGGTCATGTTACTGAAAGTAACTTCTGGAGAATAGGTAGCACACTCATAAAAAATTGGTTGCAGACAACTCTAAATCATATGGTTAGTGTGCTAACAATGTTTACATCATGTTAGCACATAGTAGTTATCAGCAAAATTGAACTGTGCACTCCATTGAGTTGAATGCATTACTTTCCATTCAATGCATTCTGTGGTAAGGTTGTGTACATAACTACTCTGGGTGGTTTGGAACTGTATAGATATTGCATGTAGAGTGCTCAGTGCCATGGAATACTCCAATGCAAGCTGAATTCAGTAACCTCCCTGATACCATTTACAGTGGGACGGCCATTGACTTGGTTTACTTCTGCAAAGGCTAAAGTTCCACTGTGTCGAGAAGGTAATGTTACTGAAAGTAACTTCTGCAGCATAGGTAGCACACTCATAGAATTGGTTGCAGACAACTCTAAATCATATGGTTAGTGTGCTAACAATGTTTACATCATGTTAGCATATAGTAGTTATCAGCAAAATTGAACTGCACTCTCCATTGAGTTGAATGCATTTCTTTCTATTCAATGCATTCTGTGGTAAGATTGTGTAAATAACTAGTCTGGGTGATTTGGAACTGTATAGAGATTGCATGTAGAGTGCTCAGTGCCATGCAATACTCCAATGCAAGCTGAATTCAGTAACCTACCTGGTACCATTTACAGTGGATCAGCCATTGACATGGTTTAATTCTGCAAAGGCTATAGTTCCACTGTGTGGAGAAGGTCATGTTACTGAAAGTAACTTCTGGAGCATAGGTAGCACACTCATAAAAAATTGGTTGCAGACAACTCTAAATCATATGGTTAGTGTGCTAACAATGTTTACATCATGTTAGCACATAGTACTTATCAGCAGAATTGAACTGTACACTCCATTGAGTTGAATGCATTACTTTCAATTCAATGCATTCTGTGGTAAGTTTGTGTACATAACTACTCTGGCTTGTTTGGAACTGTATAGATTTTGCATGTAGAGTGCTCAGTGCGATGGAATACTCTAATGCAAGGTGAATTCAGTAACCTACCTGGTACCATTTACAGTGGAACAGCCATTGACTTGGTTTAGTTCTGCAAGGCTAAAGTTCCACTGTGTAGAGAAGGTAATGTTACTGAAAGTAACTTCTGTAGAATAGGTAGTACATTCATAAAAAATTGGTAGCAGACAACTCTAAATCATATGTTAGTGTGCTAACAATGTTTACATCATGTTAGCACATAGTAGTTATCAGCAAAATTGAACTGCACACTCCATTGAGTTGAATGCATTTCTTTCTATTCAATGCATTCTGTGCTAAGATTGTGTACATAACTAGTCTGGGAGGTTTGGAACTGTATAGATATTGCATGTAGTGTGCTCAGTGCCATGGAATACTCCAATGCAAGCTGAATTCAGTAACCTGACTGGTACCATTTACAGTGGAACAGCCATTGACTTGGTTTACTTCTACAAAGGCTATAGTTCTACTGTGTAGAGAAGGTAATGTTACTGAAAGTAACTTCTGTAGAATAGGTAGCACATTCATAAAACTGGTTGCAGACAACTCTAAATCATATGGTTAGTGTGCTAACAATGTTTAGATCATGTTAGCACATAGTAGTTATCAGCAAAATTGAACTGTACACTCCTTTGAGTTGAATGCGTTACTTTCTATTCAATTTATTCTGTGGTAGGTTTGTGTATATAACTACTCTGGGTGGTTTGGAACTATAGATTTTGCATGTAGAGTGCTCAGTGCCATGGAATACTCCAATGCAAGGTGAATTCAGTAACCTACCTGGTACCATTTACAGTGGAACAACCATTGACATGGTTTACTTCTGCAAATGCTATAGTTCCACTGTGCAGAGACGGTCATGGTACTGAAAGTAACTTCTGGAGAATAGGTAGCACACTCATAAAAAATTGGTTGCAGACAACTCTAAATCATATGGTTAGTGTGCTAACAATGTTTACATCATGTTAGCACATAGTAGTTATCAGCAAAATTGAACTGTGCACTCCATTGAGTTGAATGCATTACTTTCCATTCAATGCATTCTGTGGTAAGGTTGTGTACATAACTACTCTGGGTCGTTTGGAACTGTATAGATATTGAATTCAGAGTGCTCAGTGCCATGGAATACTCCAATGCAAGCTGAATTCAGTAACCTCCCTGATACCATTTACAGTGGGACGGCCATTGACTTGGTTTACTTCTGCAAAGGCTAAAGTTCCACTGTGTCGAGAAGGTAATGTTACTGAAAGTAACTTCTGCAGCATAGGTAGCACACTCATAGAATTGGTTGCAGACAACTCTAAATCATATGGTTAGTGTGCTAACAATGTTTACATCATGTTAGCATATAGTAGTTATCAGCAAAATTGAACTGCACTCTCCATTGAGTTGAATGCATTTCTTTCTATTCAATGCATTCTGTGGTAAGATTGTGTAAATAACTAGTCTGGGTGGTTTGGAACTGTATAGAGATTGCATGTAGAGTGCTCAGTGCCATGCAATACTCCAATGCAAGCTGAATTCAGTAACCTACCTGGTACCATTTACAGTGGATCAGCCATTGACATGGTTTAATTCTGCAAAGGCTATAGTTCCACTGTGTGGAGAAGGTCATGTTACTGAAAGTAACTTCTGGAGCATAGGTAGCACACTCATAAAAAATTGTTTGCAGACAACTCGAAATCATATGGTTAGTGTGCTAACAATGTTTACATCATGTTAGCACATAGTACTTATCAGCAGAATTGAACTGTACACTCCATTGAGTTGAATGCATTACTTTCTATTCAATGCATTCTGTGGTAAGGTTGTGTACATAACAAATCTGGGTGGTTTGGAACTGTATAGATTTTGCATGTAGAGTGCTCAGTGCGATGGAATACTCTAATGCAAGGTGTATTCAGTAACCTACCTGTTACCATTTACAGTGGAACAGCCATTGACTTGGTTTACTTCTACAAAGGCTATAGTTCCACTGTGTAGAGAAGGTAATGTTACTGAAAGTAACTTCTGGAGAATAGGTAGCACACTCATAAAACTGGTTGCAGACAACTCTAAATCATATGGTTAGTGTGCTAACAATGTTTAAATCATGTTAGCACATAGTAGTTAACAGCAAAATTGAACTGTACAATCCTTTGAGTTGAATGCATTCCTTTCTATTCAATGCATTCTGTGGTAAGGTTGTGTACATAACAAATCTGGGTGGTTTGGAACTGTATAGATATTGCATGTAGTGTGCTCAGTGCCATGGAATACTCCAATGCAAGCTGAATTCAGTAACCTGACTGGTACAATTTACAGTGGAACAGCCATTGACTTGGTTTACTTCAACAAAGGGTATAGTTCCACTGTGTAGAGAAGGTAATGTTACTGAAAGTAACTTCTGTAGAATAGGTAGCACATTCATAAAACTGGTTGCAGACAACTCTAAATCATATGGTTAGTGTGCTAACAATGTTTAGATCATGTTAGCACATAGTAGTTATCAGCAAAATTGAACTGTACACTCCTTTGAGTTGAATGCGTTACTTTCTATTCAATTTATTCTGTGGTAGGTTTGTGTATATAACTACTCTGGGTGGTTTGGAACTATAGATTTTGCATGTAGAGTGCTCAGTGCCATGGAATACTCCAATGCAAGGTGAATTCAGTAACCTACCTGGTACCATTTACAGTGGAACAACCATTGACATGGTTTACTCCTGCAAATGCTATAGTTCCACTGTGTAGAGAAGGTCATGTTACTGAAAGTAACTTCTGGAGAATAGGTAGCACACTCATAAAAAATTGGTTGCAGACAACTCTAAATCATATGGTTAGTGTGCTAACAATGTTTACATCATGTTAGCACATAGTAGTTATCAGCAAAATTGAACTGTGCACTCCATTGAGTTGAATGCATTACTTTCCATTCAATGCATTCTGTGGTAAGGTTGTGTACATAACTACTCTGGGTCGTTTGGAACTGTATAGATATTGAATTCAGAGTGCTCAGTGCCATGGAATACTCCAATGCAAGCTGAATTCAGTAACCTCCCTGATACCATTTACAGTGGGACGGCCATTGACTTGGTTTACTTCTGCAAAGGCTAAAGTTCCACTGTGTCGAGAAGGTAATGTTACTGAAAGTAACTTCTGCAGCATAGGTAGCACACTCATAGAATTGGTTGCAGACAACTCTAAATCATATGGTTAGTGTGCTAACAATGTTTACATCATGTTAGCATATAGTAGTTATCAGCAAAATTGAACTGCACTCTCCATTGAGTTGAATGCATTTCTTTCTATTCAATGCATTCTGTGGTAAGATTGTGTAAATAACTAGTCTGGGTGGTTTGGAACTGTATAGAGATTGCATGTAGAGTGCTCAGTGGCATGCAATACTCCAATGCAAGCTGAATTCAGTAACCTACCTGGTACCATTTACAGTGGATCAGCCATTGACATGGTTTAATTCTGCAAAGGCTATAGTTCCACTGTGTGGAGAAGGTCATGTTACTGAAAGTAACTTCTGGAGCATAGGTAGCACACTCATAAAAAATTGTTTGCAGACAACTCTAAATCATATGGTTAGTGTGCTAACAATGTTTACATCATGTTAGCACATAGTACTTATCAGCAGAATTGAACTGTACACTCCATTGAGTTGAATGCATTACTTTCTATTCAATGCATTCTGTGGTAAGGTTGTGTACATAACAAATCTGGGTGGTTTGGAACTGTATAGATTTTGCATGTAGAGTGCTCAGTGCGATGGAATACTCTAATGCAAGGTGTATTCAGTAACCTACCTGTTACCATTTACAGTGGAACAGCCATTGACTTGGTTTACTTCTACAAAGGCTATAGTTCCACTGTGTAGAGAAGGTAATGTTACTGAAAGTAACTTCTGGAGAATAGGTAGCACACTCATAAAACTGGTTGCAGACAACTCTAAATCATATGGTTAGTGTGCTAACAATGTTTAAATCATGTTAGCACATAGTAGTTAACAGCAAAATTGAACTGTACAATCCTTTGAGTTGAATGCATTCCTTTCTATTCAATGCATTCTGTGGTAAGGTTGTGTACATAACAAATCTGGGTGGTTTGGAACTGTATAGATATTGCATGTAGTGTGCTCAGTGCCATGGAATACTCCAATGCAAGCTGAATTCAGTAACCTGACTGGTACAATTTACAGTGGAACAGCCATTGACTTGGTTTACTTCAACAAAGGGTATAGTTCCACTGTGTAGAGAAGGTAATGTTACTGAAAGTAACTTCTGTAGAATAGGTAGCACATTCATAAAACTGGTTGCAGACAACTCTAAATCATATGGTTAGTGTGCTAACAATGTTTAGATCATGTTAGCACATAGTAGTTATCAGCAAAATTGAACTGTACACTCCTTTGAGTTGAATGCGTTACTTTCTATTCAATTTATTCTGTGGTAGGTTTGTGTATATAACTACTCTGGGTGGTTTGGAACTATAGATTTTGCATGTAGAGTGCTCAGTGCCATGGAATACTCCAATGCAAGGTGAATTCAGTAACCTACCTGGTACCATTTACAGTGGAACAACCATTGACATGGTTTACTCCTGCAAATGCTATAGTTCCACTGTGTAGAGAAGGTCATGTTACTGAAAGTAACTTCTGGAGAATAGGTAGCACACTCATAAAAAATTGGTTGCAGACAACTCTAAATCATATGGTTAGTGTGCTAACAATGTTTACATCATGTTAGCACATAGTAGTTATCAGCAAAATTGAACTGTGCACTCCATTGAGTTGAATGCATTACTTTCCATTCAATGCATTCTGTGGTAAGGTTGTGTACATAACTACTCTGGGTCGTTTGGAACTGTATAGATATTGAATTCAGAGTGCTCAGTGCCATGGAATACTCCAATGCAAGCTGAATTCAGTAACCTCCCTGATACCATTTACAGTGGGACGGCCATTGACTTGGTTTACTTCTGCAAAGGCTAAAGTTCCACTGTGTCGAGAAGGTAATGTTACTGAAAGTAACTTCTGCAGCATAGGTAGCACACTCATAGAATTGGTTGCAGACAACTCTAAATCATATGGTTAGTGTGCTAACAATGTTTACATCATGTTAGCACATAGTAGTTATCAGCAAAATTGAACTGCACTCTCCATTGAGTTGAATGCATTTCTTTCTATTCAATGCATTCTGTGGTAAGATTGTGTAAATAACTAGTCTGGGTGGTTTGGAACTGTATAGAGATTGCATGTAGAGTGCTCAGTGCCATGCAATACTCCAATGCAAGCTGAATTCAGTAACCTACCTGGTACCATTTACAGCGGATCAGCCATTGACATGGTTTAATTCTGCAAAGGCTATAGTTCCACTGTGTGGAGAAGGTCATGTTACTGAAAGTAACTTCTGGAGCATAGGTAGCACACTCATAAAAAATTGGTTGCAGACAACTCTAAATCATATGGTTAGTGTGCTAACAATGTTTACATCATGTTAGCACATAGTACTTATCAGCAGAATTGAACTGTACACTCCATTGACTTGAATGCATTACTTTCTATTCAATGCATTCTGTGGTAAGGTTGTGTACATAACAAATCTGGGTGGTTTGGAACTGTATAGATTTTGCATGTAGAGTGCTCAGTGCGATGGAATACTCTAATGCAAGGTGTATTCAGTAACCTACCTGTTACCATTTACAGTGGAACAGCCATTGACTTGGTTTACTTCTACAAAGGCTATAGTTCCACTGTGTAGAGAAGGTAATGTTACTGAAAGTAACTTCTGGAGAATAGGTAGCACACTCATAAAACTGGTTGCAGACAACTCTAAATCATATGGTTAGTGTGCTAACAATGTTTAAATCATGTTAGCACATAGTAGTTAACAGCAAAATTGAACTGTACAATCCTTTGAGTTGAATGCATTCCTTTCTATTCAAAGCATTTTGTGGTAAGGTTGTGTACATAACTAGTCTGGGTGGTTTGGAACTGTATAGATATTGCATGTAGTGTGCTCAGTGCCATGGAATACTCCAATGCAAGCTGAATTCAGTAACCTGACTGGTACCATTTACAGTGGAACAGCCATTGACTTGGTTTACTTCAACAAAGGGTATAGTTCCACTGTGTAGAGAAGGTAATGTTACTGAAAGTAACTTCTGTAGAATAGGTAGCACATTCATAAAACTGGTTGCAGACAACTCTAAATCATATGTGTAGTGTTCTAACAATGTTTAGATCATGTTAGCACATAGTAGTTATCAGCAAAATTGAACTGTACACTCCTTTGAGTTGAATGCGTTACTTTCTATTCAATTCATTCTGTGGTAAGTTTGTGTATATAACTACTCTGGGTGGTTTGGAACTATAGATTTTGCATGTAGAGTGCTCGGTGCCATGGAATACTCCAATGCAAGGTGAATTCAGTAACCTACCTGGTACCATTTACAGTGGAACAACCATTGACATGGTTTACTCCTGCAAATGCTATAGTTCCACTGTGTAGAGAAGGTCATGTTACTGAAAGTAACTTCTGGAGAATAGGTAGCACACTCATAAAAAATTGGTTGCAGACAACTCTAAATCATATGGTTAGTGTGCTAACAATGTTTACATCATGTTAGCACATAGTAGTTATCAGCAAAATTGAACTGTGCACTCCATTGAGTTGAATGCATTACTTTCCATTCAATGCATTCTGTGGTAAGGTTGTGTACATAACTACTCTGGGTCGTTTGGAACTGTATAGATATTGAATTCAGAGTGCTCAGTGCCATGGAATACTCCAATGCAAGCTGAATTCAGTAACCTCCCTGATACCATTTACAGTGGGACGGCCATTGACTTGGTTTACTTCTGCAAAGGCTAAAGTTCCACTGTGTCGAGAAGGTAATGTTACTGAAAGTAACTTCTGCAGCATAGGTAGCACACTCATAGAATTGGTTGCAGACAACTCTAAATCATATGGTTAGTGTGCTAACAATGTTTACATCATGTTAGCACATAGTAGTTATCAGCAAAATTGAACTGCACTCTCCATTGAGTTGAATGCATTTCTTTCTATTCAATGCATTCTGTGGTAAGATTGTGTAAATAACTAGTCTGGGTGGTTTGGAACTGTATAGAGATTGCATGTAGAGTGCTCAGTGCCATGCAATACTCCAATGCAAGCTGAATTCAGTAACCTACCTGGTACCATTTACAGCGGATCAGCCATTGACATGGTTTAATTCTGCAAAGGCTATAGTTCCACTGTGTGGAGAAGGTCATGTTACTGAAAGTAACTTCTGGAGCATAGGTAGCACACTCATAAAAAATTGGTTGCAGACAACTCTAAATCATATGGTTAGTGTGCTAACAATGTTTACATCATGTTAGCACATAGTACTTATCAGCAGAATTGAACTGTACACTCCATTGAGTTGAATGCATTACTTTCTATTCAATGCATTCTGTGGTAAGGTTGTGTACATAACAAATCTGGGTGGTTTGGAACTGTATAGATTTTGCATGTAGAGTGCTCAGTGCGATGGAATACTCTAATGCAAGGTGTATTCAGTAACCTACCTGTTACCATTTACAGTGGAACAGCCATTGACTTGGTTTACTTCTACAAAGGCTATAGTTCCACTGTGTAGAGAAGGTAATGTTACTGAAAGTAACTTCTGGAGAATAGGTAGCACACTCATAAAACTGGTTGCAGACAACTCTAAATCATATGGTTAGTGTGCTAACAATGTTTAAATCATGTTAGCACATAGTAGTTAACAGCAAAATTGAACTGTACAATCCTTTGAGTTGAATGCATTCCTTTCTATTCAAAGCATTTTGTGGTAAGGTTGTGTACATAACTAGTCTGGGTGGTTTGGAACTGTATAGATATTGCATGTAGTGTGCTCAGTGCCATGGAATACTCCAATGCAAGCTGAATTCAGTAACCTGACTGGTACCATTTACAGTGGAACAGCCATTGACTTGGTTTACTTCAACAAAGGGTATAGTTCCACTGTGTAGAGAAGGTAATGTTACTGAAAGTAACTTCTGGAGAATAGGTAGCACACGCATAAAAAATTGGTTGCAGACAACTCTAAATCATATGGTTAATGTGCTAACAATGTTTAGATCATGTTAGCACATAGTAGTTGTCAGCAAAATTGAACTGTACACCCCTTTGAGTTGAATGCGTTACTTTCTATTCAATTCATTCTGTGGTAAGTTTGTGTATATAACTACTCTGGGTGGTTTGGAACTATAGATTTTGCATGTAGAGTGCTCAGTGCCATGGAATACTCCAATGCAAGGTGAATTCAGTAACCTACCCGGTACCATTTACAGTGGAACAACCATTGACATGGTTTACTTCTGCAAATGCTATAGTTCCACTGTGTAGAGAAGGTCATGTTACTGAAAGTAACTTCTGGAGAATAGGTAGCACACTCATAAAATATTGGTTGCAGACAACTCTAAATCATATGGTTAGTGTGCTAACAATGTTTACATCATGATAGCACATAGTAGTTATCAGCAAAATTGAACTGTATACTCCATTGAGTTGAATGCATTACTTTCCATTCAATGCATTCTGTGGTAAGGTTGTGTACATAACTACTCTGGGTCGTTTGGAACTGTATAGATATTGAATTCAGAGTGCTCAGTGCCATGGAATACTCCAATGCAAGCTGAATTCAGTAACCTACCTGTTACCATTAACAGTGGGACGGCCATTGACTTGGTTTACCTCTGCAAAGGCTAAAGTTCCACTGTGTCGAGAAGGTAATGTTACTGAAAGTAACTTCTGCAGTATAGGTAGCACACTCATAGAATTGGTTGCAGACAACTCTAAATCATATGGTTAGTGTGCTAACAATGTTTACATCATGTTAGCACATAGTAGTTATCAGCAAAATTGAACTGCACTCTCCTTTGAGTTGAATGCATTTCTTTCTATTCAATGCATTCTGTGGTAAGATTGTGTAAATAACTAGTCTGGGTGGTTTGGAACTGTATAGAGATTGCATGTAGAGTGCTCAGTGCCATGGAATACTCCAATGCAAGCTGAATTCAGTAACCTACCTGGTACCATTTACAGTGGATCAGCCATTGACTTGGTTTAATTCTGCAAATGCTATAGTTCCACTGTGTGGAGAAGGTCATGTTACTGAAAGTAACTTCTGGAGCATAGGTAGCACACTCATAAAAAATTGGTTGCAGACAACTCTAAATCATATGTTAGTGTGCTAACAATGTTTGCATCATGTTCGCACATAGTAGTTATCAGCAAAATTGAACTGCACACTCCATTGAGTTGAATGCATTTCTTTCTCTTCAATGCATTCTGTGGTAAGATTGTGTACATAACTACTCTGGGTGGTTTGGAACTGTATAGATATTGCATGTAGAGTGCTCAGTGCCATGGAATACTCCAATGCAAGGTGAATTCAGTAACCTACCTGGTACCATTTACAGTGGAACAACCATTGACATGGTTTACTTCTGCAAATGCTATAGTTCCACTGTGTAGAGAAGGTCATGTTACTGAAAGTAACTTCTGGAGAATAGGTAGCACACTCATAAAATATTGGTTGCAGACAACTCTAAATCATATGGTTAGTGTGCTAACAATGTTTACATCATGATAGCACATAGTAGTTATCAGCAAAATTGAACTGTATACTCCATTGAGTTGAATGCATTACTTTCCATTCAATGCATTCTGTGGTAAGGTTGTGTACATAACTACTCTGGGTCGTTTGGAACTGTATAGATATTGAATTCAGAGTGCTCAGTGCCATGGAATACTCCAATGCAAGCTGAATTCAGTAACCTACCTGGTACCATTAACAGTGGGACGGCCATTGACTTGGTTTACCTCTGCAAAGGCTAAAGTTCCACTGTGTCGAGAAGGTAATGTTACTGAAAGTAACTTCTGCAGTATAGGTAGCACACTCATAGAATTGGTTGCAGACAACTCTAAATCATATGGTTAGTGTGCTAACAATGTTTACATCATGTTAGCACATAGTAGTTATCAGCAAAATTGAACTGCACTCTCCTTTGAGTTGAATGCATTTCTTTCTATTCAATGCATTCTGTGGTAAGATTGTGTAAATAACTAGTCTGGGTGGTTTGGAACTGTATAGAGATTGCATGTAGAGTGCTCAGTGCCATGGAATACTCCAATGCAAGCTGAATTCAGTAACCTACCTGGTACCATTTACAGTGGATCAGCCATTGACTTGGTTTAATTCTGCAAAGGCTATAGTTCCACTGTGTGGAGAAGGTCATGTTACTGAAAGTAACTTCTGGAGCATAGGTAGCACACTCATAAAAAATTGGTTGCAGACAACTCTAAATCATATGTTAGTGTGCTAACAATGTTTGCATCATGTTCGCACATAGTAGTTATCAGCAAAATTGAACTGCACACTCCATTGAGTTGAATGCATTTCTTTCTCTTCAATGCATTCTGTGGTAAGATTGTGTACATAACTACTCTGGGTGGTTTGGAACTGTATAGATATTGCATGTAGAGTGCTCAGGGCCATGGAATACTCCAATGCAAGCTGAATTCAGTAACCTACCTGGTACCATTTGCAGTGGAACGGCCATTGACTTGGTTTACTTCTGCAAAGGCTAAAGTTCCACTGTGTAGAGAAGGTAATGTTACTGAAAGTAACTTCTGGAGAATAGGTAGCACACTCATAAAATTGGTTGCAGACAACTCTAAATCATATGGTTAGTGTGCTAACAATGTTTAGATCATGTTAGCAGATATTAGTTATCAGCAAAATTGAACTGTACACTCCTTTGAGTTGAATGCTTTACTTTCCATTCAATGCATTCTGTGGAAATGTTGTGTACATAACTACTATGGGTGGTTTGGAACTGTATAGATATTGCATGTAGAGTGCTCAGTGCCATGGAATACTCCAATGCAAGCTGAATTCAGTAACCTACCTGGTACCATTTACAGTGGAACAGCCATTGACTTGGTTTAGTTCTGCAAAGGCTAAAGTTCCACTGTGTAGAGAAGGTAATGTTACTGAAAGTAACTTCTGCAGCATAGGTAGCACACTCATAAAATTGGTTGCAGACAACTCTAAATCATATGGTTAGTGTGCTAACAATGTTTACATCATGTTAGCACATAGTAGTTATCAGCAAAATTGAACTGCACTCTCCATTGAGTTGAATGCATTTCTTTCTATTCAATGCATTCTGTGGTAAGATTGTGTAAATAACTAGTCTGAGCGGTTTGGAACTGTATAGAGATTGCATGTAGAGTGCTCAGTGCCATGGAATACTCCAATGCAAGCTGAATTCAGTAACCTACCTGGTACCATTTACAGTGGATCAGCCATTGACTTGGTTTACTTCTGCAAAGGCTAAAGTTCCACTGTGTAGAGAAGGTAATGTTACTGAAAGTAACTTCTGGAGAATAGGTAGCACACTCATAAAATTGGTTGCAGACAACTCTAAATCATATGGTTAGTGTGCTAACAATGTTTAGATCATGTTAGCACATATTAGTGATCAGCAAAATTGAACTGTACACTCCTTTGAGTTGAATGCATTGCTTTCTATTCAATGCATTCTGTGGAAATGTTGTGTACATAACTACTATGGGTGGTTTGGAACTGTATAGATATTGCATGTAGAGTGCTCAGTGCCATGGAATACTCCAATGCAAGCTGAATTCAGTAACCTACCTGGTACCATTTACAGTGGAACAGCCATTGACTTGGTTTAGTTCTGCAAAGGCTAAAGTTCCACTGTGTAGAGAAGGTAATGTTAATGAAAGTAACTTCTGCAGCATAGGTAGCACACTCATAAAATTGGTTGCAGACAACTCTAAATCATATGTTAGTGTGCTAACAATGTTTGCATCATGTTCGCACATAGTAGTTATCAGCAAAATTGAACTGCACACTCCATTGAGTTGAATGCATTTCTTTCTCTTCAATGCATTCTGTGGTAAGATTGT
Organism: Hypanus sabinus; assembly: GCF_030144855.1. Classification (NCBI taxonomy): domain Eukaryota; kingdom Metazoa; phylum Chordata; class Chondrichthyes; order Myliobatiformes; family Dasyatidae; genus Hypanus; species Hypanus sabinus. The sequence continues at coordinate 53,842,366 of NC_082728.1, read as the reverse complement.
GTACATAACTACTCTGGGTGGTTTGGAACTGTATAGATATTGCATGTAGAGTGCTCAGTGCCATGGAATACTCCAATGCAAGGTGAATTCAGTAACCTACCTGGTACCATTTACAGTGGAACAACCATTGACATGGTTTACTTCTGCAAATGCTATAGTTCCACTGTGTAGAGAAGGTCATGTTACTGAAAGTAACTTCTGGAGAATAGGTAGCACACTCATAAAATATTGGTTGCAGACAACTCTAAATCATATGGTTAGTGTGCTAACAATGTTTACATCATGATAGCACATAGTAGTTATCAGCAAAATTGAACTGTATACTCCATTGAGTTGAATGCATTACTTTCCATTCAATGCATTCTGTGGTAAGGTTGTGTACATAACTACTCTGGGTCGTTTGGAACTGTATAGATATTGAATTCAGAGTGCTCAGTGCCATGGAATACTCCAATGCAAGCTGAATTCAGTAACCTACCTGGTACCATTAACAGTGGGACGGCCATTGACTTGGTTTACCTCTGCAAAGGCTAAAGTTCCACTGTGTCGAGAAGGTAATGTTACTGAAAGTAACTTCTGCAGTATAGGTAGCACACTCATAGAATTGGTTGCAGACAACTCTAAATCATATGGTTAGTGTGCTAACAATGTTTACATCATGTTAGCACATAGTAGTTATCAGCAAAATTGAACTGCACTCTCCTTTGAGTTGAATGCATTTCTTTCTATTCAATGCATTCTGTGGTAAGATTGTGTAAATAACTAGTCTGGGTGGTTTGGAACTGTATAGAGATTGCATGTAGAGTGCTCAGTGCCATGGAATACTCCAATGCAAGCTGAATTCAGTAACCTACCTGGTACCATTTACAGTGGATCAGCCATTGACTTGGTTTAATTCTGCAAAGGCTATAGTTCCACTGTGTGGAGAAGGTCATGTTACTGAAAGTAACTTCTGGAGCATAGGTAGCACACTCATAAAAAATTGGTTGCAGACAACTCTAAATCATATGTTAGTGTGCTAACAATGTTTGCATCATGTTCGCACATAGTAGTTATCAGCAAAATTGAACTGCACACTCCATTGAGTTGAATGCATTTCTTTCTCTTCAATGCATTCTGTGGTAAGATTGTGTACATAACTACTCTGGGTGGTTTGGAACTGTATAGATATTGCATGTAGAGTGCTCAGGGCCATGGAATACTCCAATGCAAGCTGAATTCAGTAACCTACCTGGTACCATTTGCAGTGGAACGGCCATTGACTTGGTTTACTTCTGCAAAGGCTAAAGTTCCACTGTGTAGAGAAGGTAATGTTACTGAAAGTAACTTCTGGAGAATAGGTAGCACACTCATAAAATTGGTTGCAGACAACTCTAAATCATATGGTTAGTGTGCTAACAATGTTTAGATCATGTTAGCAGATATTAGTTATCAGCAAAATTGAACTGTACACTCCTTTGAGTTGAATGCTTTACTTTCCATTCAATGCATTCTGTGGAAATGTTGTGTACATAACTACTATGGGTGGTTTGGAACTGTATAGATATTGCATGTAGAGTGCTCAGTGCCATGGAATACTCCAATGCAAGCTGAATTCAGTAACCTACCTGGTACCATTTACAGTGGAACAGCCATTGACTTGGTTTAGTTCTGCAAAGGCTAAAGTTCCACTGTGTAGAGAAGGTAATGTTACTGAAAGTAACTTCTGCAGCATAGGTAGCACACTCATAAAATTGGTTGCAGACAACTCTAAATCATATGGTTAGTGTGCTAACAATGTTTACATCATGTTAGCACATAGTAGTTATCAGCAAAATTGAACTGCACTCTCCATTGAGTTGAATGCATTTCTTTCTATTCAATGCATTCTGTGGTAAGATTGTGTAAATAACTAGTCTGAGCGGTTTGGAACTGTATAGAGATTGCATGTAGAGTGCTCAGTGCCATGGAATACTCCAATGCAAGCTGAATTCAGTAACCTACCTGGTACCATTTACAGTGGATCAGCCATTGACTTGGTTTACTTCTGCAAAGGCTAAAGTTCCACTGTGTAGAGAAGGTAATGTTACTGAAAGTAACTTCTGGAGAATAGGTAGCACACTCATAAAATTGGTTGCAGACAACTCTAAATCATATGGTTAGTGTGCTAACAATGTTTAGATCATGTTAGCACATATTAGTGATCAGCAAAATTGAACTGTACACTCCTTTGAGTTGAATGCATTGCTTTCTATTCAATGCATTCTGTGGAAATGTTGTGTACATAACTACTATGGGTGGTTTGGAACTGTATAGATATTGCATGTAGAGTGCTCAGTGCCATGGAATACTCCAATGCAAGCTGAATTCAGTAACCTACCTGGTACCATTTACAGTGGAACAGCCATTGACTTGGTTTAGTTCTGCAAAGGCTAAAGTTCCACTGTGTAGAGAAGGTAATGTTACTGAAAGTAACTTCTGCAGCATAGGTAGCACACTCATAAAATTGGTTGCAGACAACTCTAAATCATATGGTTAGTGTGCTAACAATGTTTACATCATGTTAGCACATAGTACTTATCAGCAGAATTGAACTGTACACTCCATTGAGTTGAATGCATTACTTTCTATTCAATGCATTCTGTGGTAAGGTTGTGTACATAACAAATCTGGGTGGTTTGGAACTGTATAGATTTTGCATGTAGAGTGCTCAGTGCGATGGAATACTCTAATGCAAGGTGTATTCAGTAACCTACCTGGTACCATTTACAGTGGAACAGCCATTGACTTGGTTTACTTCTACAAAGGCTATAGTTCCACTGTGTAGAGAAGGTAATGTTACTGAAAGTAACTTCTGGAGAATAGGTAGCACATTCATAAAACTGGTTGCAGACAACTCTATATCATATGGTCAGTGTGCTAACAATGTTTAGATCATGTTAGCACATAGTAGTTATCAGCAAAATTGAACTGTACACTCCTTTGAGTTGAATGCGTTACTTTCTATTCAATTCATTCTGTGGTAAGTTTGTGTATATAACTACTCTGGGTGGTTTGGAACTATAGATTTTGCATGTAGAGTGCTCAGTGCCATGGAATACTCCAATGCAAGGTGAATTCAGTAAACTACCTGGTACCATTTACAGTGGAACAACCATTGACATGGTTTACTTCTGCAAATGCTATAGTTCCACTGTGTAGAGAAGGTCATGTTACAGAAAGTAACTTCTGGAGAATAGGTAGCACACTCATAAAAAATTGGTTGCAGACAACTCTAAATCATATGGTTAGTGTGCTAACAATGTTTACTTCATGTTAGCACATAGTAGTTATCAGCAAAATTGAACTGTACACTCCATTGAGTTGAATGCATTACTTTCAATTCAATGCATTCTGTGGTAAGTTTGTGTACATAACTACTCAGGGTTGTTTGGAACTGTATAGATTTTGCATGTAGAGTGCTCAGTGCGATGGAATACTCTAATGCAAGGTGAATTCAGTAACCTACCTGGTACCATTTACAGGGGAACAGCCATTGACTTGGTTTAGTTCTGCAAGGCTAAAGTTCCACTGTGTAGAGAAGGTAATGTTACTGAAAGTAACTTCTGTAGAATAGGTAGCACATTCATAAAAAATTGGTAGCAGACAACTCTAAATCATATGTTAGTGTGCTAACAATGTTTACATCATGTTAGCACATAGTAGTTATCAGCAAAATTGAACTGCACACTCCATTGAGTTGATTGCATTTCTTTCTATTCAATGCATTCTGTGCTAAGATTGTGTACATAACTAGTCTGGGAGGTTTGGAACTGTATTGATATTGCATGTAGTGTGCTCAGTGCCATGGAATACTCCAATGCAAGCTGAATTCAGTAACCTGACTGGTACCATTTACAGTGGAACAGCCATTGACTTGGTTTACTTCAACAAAGGGTATAGTTCCACTGTGTAGAGAAGGTAATGTTACTGAAAGTAACTTCTGTAGAATAGGTAGCACATTCATAAAACTGGTTGCAGACAACTCTAAATCATATGGGTAGTGTGCTAACAATGTTTAGAACATGTTAGCACATAGTAGTTATCAGCAAAATTGAACTGTACACTCCTTTGAGTTGAATGCGTTACTTTCTATTCAATTCATTCTGTGGTAAGTTTGTGTATATAACTACTCTGGGTGGTTTGGAATTATAGATTTTGCATGTAGAGTGCTCGGTGCCATGGAATACTCCAATGCAAGGTGAATTCAGTAAACTACCTGGTACCATTTACAGTGGAACAACCATTGACATGGTTTACTTCTGCAAATGCTATAGTTCCACTGTGTAGAGAAGGTCATGTTACAGAAAGCAACTTCTGTAGAATAGGTAGCACACTCATAAAAAATTGGTTGCAGACAACTCTAAATCATATGGTTAGTGTGCTAACAATGTTTACATCATGTTAGCACATAGTAGTTTTCAGCAAAATTGAACTGTACACTCCATTGAGTTCAATGCATTACTTTCCATTCAATGCATTCTGTGGTAAGGTTGTGTACATAACTACTCTGGGTCGTTTGGAACTGTATAGATATTGAATTCCGAGTGCTCAGTGCCATGGAATACTCCAATGCAAGCTGAATTCAGTAACCTACCTGTTACCATTTACAGTGGGACGGCCATTGACTTGGTTTACTTCTGCAAAGGCTAAAGTTCCACTGTGTCGAGAAGGTAATGTTACTGAAAGTAACTTCTGCAGCATAGGTAGCACACTCATAGAATTGGTTGCAGACAACTCTAAATCATATGGTTAGTGTGCTAACAATGTTTACATCATGTTAGCACATAGTAGTTATCAGCAAAATTGAACTGTACACTCCATTGCGTTGAATGCATTACTTTCTATTCAATGCATTCTGTGGTAAGGTTGCGTAGATAACTAATCTGGGTGGTTTGGAACTGTATAGATTTTGCATGTAGAGTGCTCAGTGCGATGGAATACTATAATGCAAGGTGAATTCAGTAACCTACCTGGTAAAATTTACAGTGGAACGGCCATTGACTTGGTTTACTTCTGCAAAGGCTGAAGTTCCACTGTGTCGAGAAGGTAATGTTACTGAAAGTAACTTCTGCAGCATAGGTAGCACACTCATAGAATTGGTTGCAGACAACTCTAAATCATATGGTTAGTGTGCTAACAATGTTTACATCAGGTTAGCACATAGTAGTTATCAGCAAAATAGAACTGCACACTCCATTGAGATGAATGCATTTCTTTCTATTCAATGCATTCTGTGCTAAGATTGTGTACATAACTAGTCTGGGTGGTTTGGAACTGTATAGATATTGCATGTAGTGTGCTCAGCGCCATGGAATACTCCAATGCAAGCTGAATTCAGTAACCTGACTGGTACCATTTACAGTGGAACAGACATTGACTTGTTTTACTTCTACAAAGGCTATAGTTCCACTGTGTAGAGAAGGTAATGTTACTGAAAGAAACATCTGTAGAATAGGTTGCACATTCATAAAACTGGTTGCAGACAACTCTAAATCATATGGTTAGTGTGCTAACAATGTTTAGATCATGTTAGCACATAGTAGTTATCAGCAAAATTGAACTGTACACTCCATTGAGTTGAATGCATTACTTTCTATTCAATGCATTCTGTGGTAAGGTTGTGTACATAACTACTCTGGGTGGTTTGGAACTGTATAGATATTGCATGTAGAGTGCTCAGTGCCATGGAATACTCCAATGCAAGCTGAATTCAGTAACCTACCTGGTACCATTTACAGTGGAACAGCCATTGACTTGGTTTAGTTCTGCAAAGGGTAAAGTTCCACTGTGTAGAGAAGGAAATGTTACTGAAAGTAACTTCTGCAGCATAGGTAGCACACTCATAAAATTGGTTGCAGACAACTCTAAATCATATGGTTAGTGTGCTAACAATGTTTACATCATGTTAGCACATAGTACTTATTAGCAAAATTGAACTGTACACTCCATTGAGTTGAATGCATTACTTTCTATTCAATGCATTCTGTGGTAAGGTTGTGTACATAACAAATCTGGGTGGTTTGGAACTGTATAGATTTTGCATGTAGAGTGCTCAGTGCGATGGAATACTCTAATGCAAGGTGTATTCAGTAAGATACCTGGTACCATTTACAGTGGAACAGCCATTGACTTGGTTTACTTCTACAAAGGCTATAGTTCCACTGTGTAGAGAAGGTAATGTTACTGAAAGTAACTTCTGGAGAATAGGTAGCACACTCATAAAACTGGTTGCACACAACTCTAAATCATATGGTTAGTGTGCTAACAATGTTTAAATCATGTTAGCACATAGTAGTTAACAGCAAAATTGAACTGTACACTCCTTTGAGTTGAATGCATTACTTTCTATTCAATGCATTCTGTGGTAATGTTGTGTACATAACTACTCTGGGTGGTTTGGAACTGTATAGATATTGCATGTAGAGTGCTCAGTGCCATGGAATTCTCCAATGCAAGCTGAATTCAGTAACCTACCTGGTACCATTTACAGTGGATCAGCCATTGACTTGGTTTAATTCTGCAAAGGCTATAGTTCCACTGTGTGGAGAAGGTAATGTTACTGAAAATAACTTCTGCAGCATAGGTAGCACACTCATAAAATTGGTTGCAGACAACTCTAAATCATATGGTTAGTGTGCTAACAATGTTTACATCATGTTAGCACATAGTAGTTATCAGCAAAATAGAACTGCACACTCCATTGAGATGAATGCATTTCTTTCTATTCAATGCATTCTGTGCTAAGATTGTGTACATAACTACTCTGGGTGGTTTGGAACTGTATAGATATTGCATGTAGTGTGCTCAGTGCCATGGAATACTCCAATGCAAGCTGAATTCAGTAACCTGACTGGTACCATTTACAGTGGAACGGACATTGACTTGGTTTACTTCTACAAAGGCTATAGTTCCACTGTGTAGAGAAGGTAATGTTACTGAAAGTAACTTCTGTAGAATAGGTTGCACATTCATAAAACTGGTTGCAGACAACTCTAAATCATATGGTTAGTGTGCTAACAATGTTTAGATCATGTTAGCACATAGTAGTTATCAGCAAAATTGAACTGTACACTCCATTGAGTTGAATGCATTACTTTCTATTCAATGCATTCTGTGATAAGGTTGTGTACATAACTACTCTGGGTGGTTTGGAACTGTATAGATATTGCATGTAGAGTGCTCAGTGCCATGGAATACTCCAATGCAAGCTGAATTCAGTAAGCTACCTGGTACCATTTACAGTGGAACAGCAATTGACTTGGTTTAGTTCTGCAAAGGCTAAAGTTCCACTGTGTAGAGAAAGTAATGTTACTGAAAGTAACTTCTGCAGCATAGGTAGCAGACTCATAAAATTGGTAGCAGACAACTCTAAATCATATGGTTAGTGCGCTAAAAATGTTTACATCATGTTAGCACATAGTAGTTATCAGCAAAATTGAACTGTACACTCCATTGAGTTGAATGCATTACTTTCTATTCAATGCATTCTGTGGTAAGGTTGTGTACATAACTACTCTGGGTGGTTTGGAACTGTATAGATATTGCATGTAGAGTGCTCAGTGCCATGGAATACTCCAATGCAAGCTGACTTCAGTAACCTACCTGGTACCATTTACAGTGGAACAGCCATTGACTTGGTTTAGTTCTGCAAAGGGTAAAGTTCCACTGTGTAGAGAAGGAAATGTTACTGAAAGTAACTTCTGCAGCATAGGTAGCACACTCATAAAACTGGTTGCAGACAACTCTAAATCATATGGTTAGTGTGCTAACAATGTTTAAATTATGTTAGCACATAGTACTTATCAGCAAAATTGAACTGTACACTCCATTGAGTTGAATGCATTACTTTCTATTCAATGCATTCTGTGGTAAGTTTGTGTACATAACAAATCTGGGTGGTTTGGAACTGTATAGATTTTGCATGTAGAGTGCTCAGTGCGATGGAATACTCTAATGCAAGGTGTATTCAGTAACCTACCTGGTACCATTTACAGTGGAACAGCCATTGACTTGGCTTACTTCTACAAAGGCTATAGTTCCACTGTGTAGAGAAGGTAATGTTACTGAAAGTAACTTCTGGAGAATAGGAAGCACACTCATAAAACTGGTTGCACACAACTCTAAATCATATGGTTAGTGTGCTAACAATGTTTAAATCATGTTAGCACATAGTAGTTAACAGCAAAATTGAACTGTACACTCCTTTGAGTTGAATGCATTCCTTTCTATTCAATGCATTTTGTGGTAAGGTTGTGTACATAACTACTCTGGGTGGTTTGGAACTGTATAGATATTGCATGTAGAGTGCTCAGTGCCATGGAATACTCCAATGCAAGCTGAATTCAGTAACCTAGATGGTACCATTTACAGTGGAACAACCATTCACTTGGTTTACTTCTACAAAGGCTAAAGTTCCACTGTGTAGAGAAGGTAATGTTACTGAAATTAACTGCTGGAGAATAGGTAGCACACTCATAAAATTGGTTGCAGACAACTCTAAATCATATGGTTAGTGTGCTAACGATGTTTAGACAATTTTAGCACATAGTAGTTTTCAGCAAAATTGAACTGTACACTCCATTGAGTTGAATGCATTACTTTCCATTCAATGCATTCTGTGGTAAGGTTGTGTACATAACTACTCTGGGTGGTTTGGAACTATAGATTTTGCATGTAGAGTGCTCAGTGCCATGGAATACTCCAATACAAGGTGAATTCAGTAACCTACCTGGTACCATTTACAGTGGAACAACCATTGACATGGTTTACTTCTGCAAATGCTATAGTTCCACTGTGTAGAGAAGGTCATGTTACTGAAAGTAACTTCTGGAGAATAGGTAGCACACTCATAAAAAATTGGTTGCAGACAACTCTAAATCATATGGTTAGTGTGCTAACAATGTTTACATCATGTTAGCACATAGTAGTTATCAGCAAAATTGAACTGCACTCTCCATTGAGTTGAATGCATTTCTTTCTATTCAATGCATTCTGTGGTAAGATTGTGTAAATAACTAGTCTGGGTGGTTTGGAACTGTATAGAGATTGCATGTGGATTGCTCAGTGCATTGGAATACTCCAATGCAAGCTGAATTCAGTAACCTACCTGGTACCATTTACAGTGGATCAGCCATTGACTTGGTTTAATTCTGCAAAGGCTATAGTTCCACTGTGTGGAGAAGGTCATGTTACTGAAAGTAACTTCTGGAGCATAGGTAGCACACTCATAAAAAATTGGTTGCAGACAACTCTAAATCATATGTTAGTGTGCTAACAATGTTTACATCATGTTCGCACATAGTAGTTATCAGCAAAATTGAACTGCACACTCCATTGAGTTGAATGCATTTCTTTCTCTTCAATGCATTCTGTGGTAAGATTGTGTACATAACTACTCTGGGTGGTTTGGAACTGTATAGATATTGCATGTAGAGTGCTCAGTGCCATGGAATACTCCAATGCAAGGTGAATTCAGTAACCTACCTGGTACCATTTACAGTGGAACAACCATTGACATGGTTTACTTCTGCAAATGCTATAGTTCCACTGTGTAGAGAAGGTCATGTTACTGAAAGTAACTTCTGGAGAATAGGTAGCACACTCATAAAAAATTGGTTGCAGACAACTCTAAATCATATGGTTAGTGTGCTAACAATGTTTACATCATGTTAGCACATAGTAGTTATCAGCAAAATTGAACTGTACACTCCATTGAGTTGAATGCATTACTTTCTATTCAATGCATTCTGTGGTAAGGTTGTGTACATAACTACTCTGGGTGGTTTGGAACTGTATAGATTTTGCATGTAGAGTGCTCAGTGCGATGGAATACTCTAATGCAAGGTGAATTCAGTAACCTACCTGGTACCATTTACAGTGGAACAACCATTCACTTGGTTTACTTCTACAAATGCTAAAGTTCCACTGTGTAGAGAAGGTAATGTTACTGAAATTAACTGCTGGAGAATAGGTAGCACACTCATAAAATTGGTTGCAGACAACTCTAAATCATATGGTTAGTGTGCTAACAATGTTTAGACAATTTTAGCACATAGTAGTTTTCAGCAAAATTGAACTGTACACTCCATTGAGTTCAATGCATTACTTTCCATTCAATGCATTCTGTGGTAAGGTTGTGTACATAACTACTCTGGGTGGTTTGGAACTATAGATTTTGCATGTAGAGTGCTCAGTGCCATGGAATACTCCAATACAAGGTGAATTCAGTAACCTACCTGGTACCATTTACAGTGGAACAACCATTGACATGGTTTACTTCTGCAAATGCTATAGTTCCACTGTGTAGAGAAGGTCATGTTACTGAAAGTAACTTCTGGAGAATAGGTAGCACACTCATAAAAAATTGGTTGCAGACAACTCTAAATCATATGGTTAGTGTGCTAACAATGTTTACATCATGTTAGCACATAGTAGTTATCAGCAAAATTGAACTGTACACTCCATTGAGTTGAATGCATTACTTTCTATTCAATGCATTCTGTGGTAAGGTTGTGTACATAACTACTCTGGGTGGTTTGGAACTGTATAGATTTTGCATGTAGAGTGCTCAGTGCGATGGAATACTCTAATGCAAGGTGAATTCAGTAACCTACCTGGTACCATTTACAGTGGAACAACCATTCACTTGGTTTACTTCTACAAAGGCTAAAGTTCCACTGTGTAGAGAAGGTAATGTTACTGAAATTAACTTCTGGAGAATAGGTAGCACACTCATAGAATTGGTTGCAGACAACTCTAAATCATATGGTTAGTGTGCTAACAATGTTTACATCATGTTAGCACATAGTAGTTATCAGCAAAATTGAACTGCACTCTCCATTGAGTTGAATGCATTTCTTTCTATTCAATGCATTCTGTGGTAAGATTGTGTAAATAACTAGTCTGGGTGGTTTGGAACTGTATAGAGATTGCATGTAGATTGCTCAGTGCATTGGAATACTCCAATGCAAGCTGAATTCAGTAACCTACCTGGTACCATTTACAGTGGATCAGCCATTGACTTGGTTTAATTCTGCAAAGGCTATAGTTCCACTGTGTGGAGAAGGTCATGTTACTGAAAGTAACTTCTGGAGCATAGGTAGCACACTCATAAAAAATTGGTTGCAGACAACTCTAAATCATATGTTAGTGTGCTAACAATGTTTACATCATGTTCGCACATAGTAGCTATCAGCAAAATTTAACTGCACACTCCATTGAGTTGAATGAATTGCTTTCTATTCAATGCATTCTGTGGTAAGGTTGTGTGCATAACTACTCTGAGTGGTTTGGAACTGTATAGATATTGCATGTAGAGTGCTCAGTGCCATGGAATACTCCAATGCAAGCTGAATTCAGTAACCTACCTGGTACCATTTACAGTGGAACAGCCATTGACTTGGTTTAGTTCTGCAAAGGCTAAAGTTCCACTGTGTAGAGAAGGTAATGTTACTGAAAGTAACTTCTGCAGCATAGGTAGCACACTCATAAAATTGGTTGCAGACAACTCTAAATCATATGGTTAGTGTGCTAACAATGTTTACATCATGTTAGCACATAGTACTTATTAGCAAAATTGAACTGTACACTCCATTGAGTTGAATGCATTACTTTCTATTCAATGCATTCTGTGGTAAGGTTGTGTACATAACAAATCTGGGTGGTTTGGAACTGTATAGATTTTGCATGTAGAGTGCTCAGTGCGATGGAATACTCTAATGCAAGGTGTATTCAGTAACATACCTGGTACCATTTACAGTGGAACAGCCATTGACTTGGTTTACTTCTACAAAGGCTATAGTTCCACTGTGTAGAGAAGGTAATGTTACTGAAAGTAACTTCTGGAGAATAGGTAGCACACTCATAAAACTGGTTGCACACAACTCTAAATCATATGGTTAGTGTGCTAACAATGTTTAAATCATGTTAGCACATAGTAGTTAACAGCAAAATTGAACTGTACACTCCTTTGAGTTGAATGCATTACTTTCTATTCAATGCATTCTGTGGTAATGTTGTGTACATAACTACTCTGGGTGGTTTGGAACTGTATAGATATTGCATGTAGAGTGCTCAGTGCCATGGAATTCTCCAATGCAAGCTGAATTCAGTAACCTACCTGGTACCATTTACAGTGGATCAGCCATTGACTTGGTTTAATTCTGCAAAGGCTATAGTTCCACTGTGTGGAGAAGGTAATGTTACTGAAAATAACTTCTGCAGCATAGGTAGCACACTCATAAAATTGGTTGCAGACAACTCTAAATCATATGGTTAGTGTGCTAACAATGTTTACATCATGTTAGCACATAGTAGTTATCAGCAAAATAGAACTGCACACTCCATTGAGATGAATGCATTTCTTTCTATTCAATGCATTCTGTGCTAAGATTGTGTACATAACTACTCTGGGTGGTTTGGAACTGTATAGATATTGCATGTAGTGTGCTCAGTGCCATGGAATACTCCAATGCAAGCTGAATTCAGTAACCTGACTGGTACCATTTACAGTGGAACGGACATTGACTTGGTTTACTTCTACAAAGGCTATAGTTCCACTGTGTAGAGAAGGTAATGTTACTGAAAGTAACTTCTGTAGAATAGGTTGCACATTCATAAAACTGGTTGCAGACAACTCTAAATCATATGGTTAGTGTGCTAACAATGTTTAGATCATGTTAGCACATAGTAGTTATCAGCAAAATTGAGCTGTACACTCCATTGAGTTGAATGCATTACTTTCTATTCAATGCATTCTGTGATAAGGTTGTGTACATAACTACTCTGGGTGGTTTGGAACTGTATAGATATTGCATGTAGAGTGCTCAGTGCCATGGAATACTCCAATGCAAGCTGAATTCAGTAAGCTACCTGGTACCATTTACAGTGGAACAGCAATTGACTTGGTTTAGTTCTGCAAAGGCTAAAGTTCCACTGTGTAGAGAAAGTAATGTTACTGAAAGTAACTTCTGCAGCATAGGTAGCAGACTCATAAAATTGGTAGCAGACAACTCTAAATCATATGGTTAGTGCGCTAAAAATGTTTACATCATGTTAGCACATAGTAGTTATCAGCAAAATTGAACTGTACACTCCATTGAGTTGAATGCATTACTTTCTATTCAATGCATTCTGTGGTAAGGTTGTGTACATAACTACTCTGGGTGGTTTGGAACTGTATAGATATTGCATGTAGAGTGCTCAGTGCCATGGAATACTCCAATGCAAGCTGACTTCAGTAACCTACCTGGTACCATTTACAGTGGAACAGCCATTGACTTGGTTTAGTTCTGCAAAGGGTAAAGTTCCACTGTGTAGAGAAGGAAATGTTACTGAAAGTAACTTCTGCAGCATAGGTAGCACACTCATAAAACTGGTTGCAGACAACTCTAAATCATATGGTTAGTGTGCTAACAATGTTTAAATTATGTTAGCACATAGTACTTATCAGCAAAATTGAACTGTACACTCCATTGAGTTGAATGCATTACTTTCTATTCAATGCATTCTGTGGTAAGTTTGTGTACATAACAAATCTGGGTGGTTTGGAACTGTATAGATTTTGCATGTAGAGTGCTCAGTGCGATGGAATACTCTAATGCAAGGTGTATTCAGTAACCTACCTGGTACCATTTACAGTGGAACAGCCATTGACTTGGCTTACTTCTACAAAGGCTATAGTTCCACTGTGTAGAGAAGGTAATGTTACTGAAAGTAACTTCTGGAGAATAGGAAGCACACTCATAAAACTGGTTGCACACAACTCTAAATCATATGGTTAGTGTGCTAACAATGTTTAAATCATGTTAGCACATAGTAGTTAACAGCAAAATTGAACTGTACACTCCTTTGAGTTGAATGCATTCCTTTCTATTCAATGCATTTTGTGGTAAGGTTGTGTACATAACTACTCTGGGTGGTTTGGAACTGTATAGATATTGCATGTAGAGTGCTCAGTGCCATGGAATACTCCAATGCAAGCTGAATTCAGTAACCTAGATGGTACCATTTACAGTGGAACAACCATTCACTTGGTTTACTTCTACAAAGGCTAAAGTTCCACTGTGTAGAGAAGGTAATGTTACTGAAATTAACTGCTGGAGAATAGGTAGCACACTCATAAAATTGGTTGCAGACAACTCTAAATCATATGGTTAGTGTGCTAACGATGTTTAGACAATTTTAGCACATAGTAGTTTTCAGCAAAATTGAACTGTACACTCCATTGAGTTGAATGCATTACTTTCCATTCAATGCATTCTGTGGTAAGGTTGTGTACATAACTACTCTGGGTGGTTTGGAACTATAGATTTTGCATGTAGAGTGCTCAGTGCCATGGAATACTCCAATACAAGGTGAATTCAGTAACCTACCTGGTACCATTTACAGTGGAACAACCATTGACATGGTTTACTTCTGCAAATGCTATAGTTCCACTGTGTAGAGAAGGTCATGTTACTGAAAGTAACTTCTGGAGAATAGGTAGCACACTCATAAAAAATTGGTTGCAGACAACTCTAAATCATATGGTTAGTGTGCTAACAATGTTTACATCATGTTAGCACATAGTAGTTATCAGCAAAATTGAACTGCACTCTCCATTGAGTTGAATGCATTTCTTTCTATTCAATGCATTCTGTGGTAAGATTGTGTAAATAACTAGTCTGGGTGGTTTGGAACTGTATAGAGATTGCATGTGGATTGCTCAGTGCATTGGAATACTCCAATGCAAGCTGAATTCAGTAACCTACCTGGTACCATTTACAGTGGATCAGCCATTGACTTGGTTTAATTCTGCAAAGGCTATAGTTCCACTGTGTGGAGAAGGTCATGTTACTGAAAGTAACTTCTGGAGCATAGGTAGCACACTCATAAAAAATTGGTTGCAGACAACTCTAAATCATATGTTAGTGTGCTAACAATGTTTACATCATGTTCGCACATAGTAGTTATCAGCAAAATTGAACTGCACACTCCATTGAGTTGAATGCATTTCTTTCTCTTCAATGCATTCTGTGGTAAGATTGTGTACATAACTACTCTGGGTGGTTTGGAACTGTATAGATATTGCATGTAGAGTGCTCAGTGCCATGGAATACTCCAATGCAAGGTGAATTCAGTAACCTACCTGGTACCATTTACAGTGGAACAACCATTGACATGGTTTACTTCTGCAAATGCTATAGTTCCACTGTGTAGAGAAGGTCATGTTACTGAAAGTAACTTCTGGAGAATAGGTAGCACACTCATAAAAAATTGGTTGCAGACAACTCTAAATCATATGGTTAGTGTGCTAACAATGTTTACATCATGTTAGCACATAGTAGTTATCAGCAAAATTGAACTGTACACTCCATTGAGTTGAATGCATTACTTTCTATTCAATGCATTCTGTGGTAAGGTTGTGTACATAACTACTCTGGGTGGTTTGGAACTGTATAGATTTTGCATGTAGAGTGCTCAGTGCGATGGAATACTCTAATGCAAGGTGAATTCAGTAACCTACCTGGTACCATTTACAGTGGAACAACCATTCACTTGGTTTACTTCTACAAATGCTAAAGTTCCACTGTGTAGAGAAGGTAATGTTACTGAAATTAACTGCTGGAGAATAGGTAGCACACTCATAAAATTGGTTGCAGACAACTCTAAATCATATGGTTAGTGTGCTAACAATGTTTAGACAATTTTAGCACATAGTAGTTTTCAGCAAAATTGAACTGTACACTCCATTGAGTTCAATGCATTACTTTCCATTCAATGCATTCTGTGGTAAGGTTGTGTACATAACTACTCTGGGTGGTTTGGAACTATAGATTTTGCATGTAGAGTGCTCAGTGCCATGGAATACTCCAATACAAGGTGAATTCAGTAACCTACCTGGTACCATTTACAGTGGAACAACCATTGACATGGTTTACTTCTGCAAATGCTATAGTTCCACTGTGTAGAGAAGGTCATGTTACTGAAAGTAACTTCTGGAGAATAGGTAGCACACTCATAAAAAATTGGTTGCAGACAACTCTAAATCATATGGTTAGTGTGCTAACAATGTTTACATCATGTTAGCACATAGTAGTTATCAGCAAAATTGAACTGTACACTCCATTGAGTTGAATGCATTACTTTCTATTCAATGCATTCTGTGGTAAGGTTGTGTACATAACTACTCTGGGTGGTTTGGAACTGTATAGATTTTGCATGTAGAGTGCTCAGTGCGATGGAATACTCTAATGCAAGGTGAATTCAGTAACCTACCTGGTACCATTTACAGTGGAACAACCATTCACTTGGTTTACTTCTACAAAGGCTAAAGTTCCACTGTGTAGAGAAGGTAATGTTACTGAAATTAACTTCTGGAGAATAGGTAGCACACTCATAGAATTGGTTGCAGACAACTCTAAATCATATGGTTAGTGTGCTAACAATGTTTACATCATGTTAGCACATAGTAGTTATCAGCAAAATTGAACTGCACTCTCCATTGAGTTGAATGCATTTCTTTCTATTCAATGCATTCTGTGGTAAGATTGTGTAAATAACTAGTCTGGGTGGTTTGGAACTGTATAGAGATTGCATGTAGATTGCTCAGTGCATTGGAATACTCCAATGCAAGCTGAATTCAGTAACCTACCTGGTACCATTTACAGTGGATCAGCCATTGACTTGGTTTAATTCTGCAAAGGCTATAGTTCCACTGTGTGGAGAAGGTCATGTTACTGAAAGTAACTTCTGGAGCATAGGTAGCACACTCATAAAAAATTGGTTGCAGACAACTCTAAATCATATGTTAGTGTGCTAACAATGTTTACATCATGTTCGCACATAGTAGCTATCAGCAAAATTTAACTGCACACTCCATTGAGTTGAATGAATTGCTTTCTATTCAATGCATTCTGTGGTAAGGTTGTGTGCATAACTACTCTGAGTGGTTTGGAACTGTATAGATATTGCATGTAGAGTGCTCAGTGCCATGGAATACTCCAATGCAAGCTGAATTCAGTAACCTACCTGGTACCATTTACAGTGGAACAGCCATTGACTTGGTTTAGTTCTGCAAAGGCTAAAGTTCCACTGTGTAGAGAAGGTAATGTTACTGAAAGTAACTTCTGCAGCATAGGTAGCACACTCATAAAATTGGTTGCAGACAACTCTAAATCATATGGTTAGTGTGCTAACAATGTTTACATCATGTTAGCACATAGTACTTATTAGCAAAATTGAACTGTACACTCCATTGAGTTGAATGCATTACTTTCTATTCAATGCATTCTGTGGTAAGGTTGTGTACATAACAAATCTGGGTGGTTTGGAACTGTATAGATTTTGCATGTAGAGTGCTCAGTGCGATGGAATACTCTAATGCAAGGTGTATTCAGTAACATACCTGGTACCATTTACAGTGGAACAGCCATTGACTTGGTTTACTTCTACAAAGGCTATAGTTCCACTGTGTAGAGAAGGTAATGTTACTGAAAGTAACTTCTGGAGAATAGGTAGCACACTCATAAAACTGGTTGCACACAACTCTAAATCATATGGTTAGTGTGCTAACAATGTTTAAATCATGTTAGCACATAGTAGTTAACAGCAAAATTGAACTGTACACTCCTTTGAGTTGAATGCATTACTTTCTATTCAATGCATTCTGTGGTAATGTTGTGTACATAACTACTCTGGGTGGTTTGGAACTGTATAGATATTGCATGTAGAGTGCTCAGTGCCATGGAATTCTCCAATGCAAGCTGAATTCAGTAACCTACCTGGTACCATTTACAGTGGATCAGCCATTGACTTGGTTTAATTCTGCAAAGGCTATAGTTCCACTGTGTGGAGAAGGTAATGTTACTGAAAATAACTTCTGCAGCATAGGTAGCACACTCATAAAATTGGTTGCAGACAACTCTAAATCATATGGTTAGTCTGCTAACAATGTTTACATCATGTTAGCACATAGTAGTTATCAGCAAAATAGAACTGCACACTCCATTGAGATGAATGCATTTCTTTCTATTCAATGCATTCTGTGCTAAGATTGTGTACATAACTACTCTGGGTGGTTTGGAACTGTATAGATATTGCATGTAGTGTGCTCAGTGCCATGGAATACTCCAATGCAAGCTGAATTCAGTAACCTGACTGGTACCATTTACAGTGGAACAACCATTGACATGGTTTACTTCTGCAAATGCTATAGTTCCACTGTGTAGAGAAGGTCATGTTACTGAAAGTAACTTCTGGAGAATAGGTAGCACACTCATAAAAAATTGGTTGCAGACAACTCTAAATCATATGGTTAGTGTGCTAACAATGTTTACATCATGTTAGCACATAGTAGTTATCAGCAAAATTGAACTGTACACTCCATTGAGTTGAATGAATTGCTTTCTATTCAATGCATTCTGTGGTAAGGTTGTGTGCATAACTACTCTGAGTGGTTTGGAACTGTATAGATATTGCATGTAGAGTGCTCAGTGCCATGGAATACTCCAATGCAAGCTGAATTCAGTAAGCTACCTGGTACCATTTACAGTGGAACAGCAATTGACTTGGTTTAGTTCTGCAAAGGCTAAAGTTCCACTGTGTAGAGAAAGTAATGTTACTGAAAGTAACTTCTGCAGCATAGGTAGCAGACTCATAAAATTGGTAGCAGACAACTCTAAATCATATGGTTAGTGCGCTAAAAATGTTTACATCATGTTAGCACATAGTAGTTATCAGCAAAATTGAACTGTACACTCCATTGAGTTGAATGCATTACTTTCTATTCAATGCATTCTGTGGTAAGGTTGTGTACATAACTACTCTGGGTGGTTTGGAACTGTATAGATATTGCATGTAGAGTGCTCAGTGCCATGGAATACTCCAATGCAAGCTGACTTCAGTAACCTACCTGGTACCATTTACAGTGGAACAGCCATTGACTTGGTTTAGTTCTGCAAAGGGTAAAGTTCCACTGTGTAGAGAAGGAAATGTTACTGAAAGTAACTTCTGCAGCATAGGTAGCACACTCATAAAACTGGTTGCAGACAACTCTAAATCATATGGTTAGTGTGCTAACAATGTTTAAATTATGTTAGCACATAGTACTTATCAGCAAAATTGAACTGTACACTCCATTGAGTTGAATGCATTACTTTCTATTCAATGCATTCTGTGGTAAGTTTGTGTACATAACAAATCTGGGTGGTTTGGAACTGTATAGATTTTGCATGTAGAGTGCTCAGTGCGATGGAATACTCTAATGCAAGGTGTATTCAGTAACCTACCTGTTACCATTTACAGTGGAACAGCCATTGACTTGGCTTACTTCTACAAAGGCTATAGTTCCACTGTGTAGAGAAGGTAATGTTACTGAAAGTAACTTCTGGAGAATAGGAAGCACACTCATAAAACTGGTTGCACACAACTCTAAATCATATGGTTAGTGTGCTAACAATGTTTAAATCATGTTAGCACATAGTAGTTAACAGCAAAATTGAACTGTACACTCCTTTGAGTTGAATGCATTCCTTTCTATTCAATGCATTTTGTGGTAAGGTTGTGTACATAACTACTCTGGGTGGTTTGGAACTGTATAGATATTGCATGTAGAGTGCTCAGTGCCATGGAATACTCCAATGCAAGCTGAATTCAGTAACCTAGATGGTACCATTTACAGTGGAACAACCATTCACTTGGTTTACTTCTACAAAGGCTAAAGTTCCACTGTGTAGAGAAGGTAATGTTACTGAAATTAACTGCTGGAGAATAGGTAGCACACTCATAAAATTGGTTGCAGACAACTCTAAATCATATGGTTAGTGTGCTAACGATGTTTAGACAATTTTAGCACATAGTAGTTTTCAGCAAAATTGAACTGTACACTCCATTGAGTTGAATGCATTACTTTCCATTCAATGCATTCTGTGGTAAGGTTGTGTACATAACTACTCTGGGTGGTTTGGAACTATAGATTTTGCATGTAGAGTGCTCAGTGCCATGGAATACTCCAATACAAGGTGAATTCAGTAACCTACCTGGTACCATTTACAGTGGAACAACCATTGACATGGTTTACTTCTGCAAATGCTATAGTTCCACTGTGTAGAGAAGGTCATGTTACTGAAAGTAACTTCTGGAGAATAGGTAGCACACTCATAAAAAATTGGTTGCAGACAACTCTAAATCATATGGTTAGTGTGCTAACAATGTTTACATCATGTTAGCACATAGTAGTTATCAGCAAAATTGAACTGCACTCTCCATTGAGTTGAATGCATTTCTTTCTATTCAATGCATTCTGTGGTAAGATTGTGTAAATAACTAGTCTGGGTGGTTTGGAACTGTATAGAGATTGCATGTGGATTGCTCAGTGCATTGGAATACTCCAATGCAAGCTGAATTCAGTAACCTACCTGGTACCATTTACAGTGGATCAGCCATTGACTTGGTTTAATTCTGCAAAGGCTATAGTTCCACTGTGTGGAGAAGGTCATGTTACTGAAAGTAACTTCTGGAGCATAGGTAGCACACTCATAAAAAATTGGTTGCAGACAACTCTAAATCATATGTTAGTGTGCTAACAATGTTTACATCATGTTCGCACATAGTAGTTATCAGCAAAATTGAACTGCACACTCCATTGAGTTGAATGCATTTCTTTCTCTTCAATGCATTCAGTGGTAAGATTGTGTACATAACTACTCTGGGTGGTTTGGAACTGTATAGATATTGCATGTAGAGTGCTCAGTGCCATGGAATACTCCAATGCAAGGTGAATTCAGTAACCTACCTGGTACCATTTACAGTGGAACAACCATTGACATGGTTTACTTCTGCAAATGCTATAGTTCCACTGTGTAGAGAAGGTCATGTTACTGAAAGTAACTTCTGGAGAATAGGTAGCACACTCATAAAAAATTGGTTGCAGACAACTCTAAATCATATGGTTAGTGTGCTAACAATGTTTACATCATGTTAGCACATAGTAGTTATCAGCAAAATTGAACTGTACACTCCATTGAGTTGAATGCATTACTTTCTATTCAATGCATTCTGTGGTAAGGTTGTGTACATAACTACTCTGGGTGGTTTGGAACTGTATAGATTTTGCATGTAGAGTGCTCAGTGCGATGGAATACTCTAATGCAAGGTGAATTCAGTAACCTACCTGGTACCATTTACAGTGGAACAACCATTCACTTGGTTTACTTCTACAAATGCTAAAGTTCCACTGTGTAGAGAAGGTAATGTTACTGAAATTAACTGCTGGAGAATAGGTAGCACACTCATAAAATTGGTTGCAGACAACTCTAAATCATATGGTTAGTGTGCTAACAATGTTTAGACAATTTTAGCACATAGTAGTTTTCAGCAAAATTGAACTGTACACTCCATTGAGTTCAATGCATTACTTTCCATTCAATGCATTCTGTGGTAAGGTTGTGTACATAACTACTCTGGGTGGTTTGGAACTATAGATTTTGCATGTAGAGTGCTCAGTGCCATGGAATACTCCAATACAAGGTGAATTCAGTAACCTACCTGGTACCATTTACAGTGGAACAACCATTGACATGGTTTACTTCTGCAAATGCTATAGTTCCACTGTGTAGAGAAGGTCATGTTACTGAAAGTAACTTCTGGAGAATAGGTAGCACACTCATAAAAAATTGGTTGCAGACAACTCTAAATCATATGGTTAGTGTGCTAACAATGTTTACATCATGTTAGCACATAGTAGTTATCAGCAAAATTGAACTGTACACTCCATTGAGTTGAATGCATTACTTTCTATTCAATGCATTCTGTGGTAAGGTTGTGTACATAACTACTCTGGGTGGTTTGGAACTGTATAGATTTTGCATGTAGAGTGCTCAGTGCGATGGAATACTCTAATGCAAGGTGAATTCAGTAACCTACCTGGTACCATTTACAGTGGAACAACCATTCACTTGGTTTACTTCTACAAAGGCTAAAGTTCCACTGTGTAGAGAAGGTAATGTTACTGAAATTAACTTCTGGAGAATAGGTAGCACACTCATAGAATTGGTTGCAGACAACTCTAAATCATATGGTTAGTGTGCTAACAATGTTTACATCATGTTAGCACATAGTAGTTATCAGCAAAATTGAACTGCACTCTCCATTGAGTTGAATGCATTTCTTTCTATTCAATGCATTCTGTGGTAAGATTGTGTAAATAACTAGTCTGGGTGGTTTGGAACTGTATAGAGATTGCATGTAGATTGCTCAGTGCATTGGAATACTCCAATGCAAGCTGAATTCAGTAACCTACCTGGTACCATTTACAGTGGATCAGCCATTGACTTGGTTTAATTCTGCAAAGGCTATAGTTCCACTGTGTGGAGAAGGTCATGTTACTGAAAGTAACTTCTGGAGCATAGGTAGCACACTCATAAAAAATTGGTTGCAGACAACTCTAAATCATATGTTAGTGTGCTAACAATGTTTACATCATGTTCGCACATAGTAGCTATCAGCAAAATTTAACTGCACACTCCATTGAGTTGAATGAATTGCTTTCTATTCAATGCATTCTGTGGTAAGGTTGTGTGCATAACTACTCTGAGTGGTTTGGAACTGTATAGATATTGCATGTAGAGTGCTCAGTGCCATGGAATACTCCAATGCAAGCTGAATTCAGTAACCTACCTGGTACCATTTACAGTGGAACAGCCATTGACTTGGTTTAGTTCTGCAAAGGCTAAAGTTCCACTGTGTAGAGAAGGTAATGTTACTGAAAGTAACTTCTGGAGAATAGGTAGCACACTCATAAAATTGGTTGCAGACAACTCTAAATCATATGGTTAGTGTGCTAACAATGTTTACATCATGTTAGCACATAGTACTTATCAGCAAAATTGAACTGTACACTCCATTGAGGTGAATGCATTTCTTTCCATTCAATGCATTCTGTGGTAAGTTTGTGTACATAACAAATCTGGGTGGTTTGGAACTGTATAGATTTTGCATGTAGAGTGCTCAGTGCGATGGAATACTCTAATGCAAGGTGTATTCAGTAACCTACCTGGTACCATTTACAGTGGAACAGCCATTGACTTGGTTTACTTCTACAAAGGCTATAGTTCCACTGTGTAGAGAAGGTAATGTTACTGAAAGTAACTTCTGGAGAATAGGTAGCACACTCATAAAATTGGTTGCAGACAACTCTAAATCATATGGTTAGTGTGCTAACAATGTTTAGATCATGTTAGCACATAGTAGTTATCAGCAAAATTGAACTGTACACTCCTTTGAGTTGAATGCATTACTTTCTATTCAATGCATTCTGTGGTAATGTTGTGTACATAACTACTATGGGTGGTTTGGAACTGTATAGATATTGCATGTAGAGTGCTCAGTGCCATGGAATACTCCAATGCAAGCTGAATTCAGTAACCTACCTGGTACCATTTACAGTGGAACAGCCATTGACTTGGTTTAGTTCTGCAAAGGCTAAAGTTCCACTGTGTAGAGAAGGTAATGTTACTGAAAGTAACTTCTGCAGCATAGGTAGCACACTCATAAAATTGGTTGCAGACAACTCTAAATCATATGGTTAGTGTGCTAACAATGTTTACATCATGTTAGCACATAGTAGTTATCAGCAAAATTGAACTGCACACTCCATTGAGTTGAATGCATTTCTTTCTATTCAATGCATTCTGTGCTACGATTGTGTACATAACTAGTCTGGGTGGTTTGGAACTGTATAGATATTGCATGTAGTGTGCTCAGTGCCATGGAATACTCCAATGCAAGCTGAATTCAGTAACCTACCTGGTACCATTTACAGTGGAACAGCCATTGACTTGGTTTAATTCTGCAAAAGCTAAAGTTCCACTGTGTAGAGAAGGTAATGTTACTGAAAGTAACTTCTGCTGCATAGGTAGCACACTCATAAAATTGGTTGAAGACATAACTACTCTGGGTGGTTTGGAACTGTATAGATATTGCATGTAGTGTGCTCAGTGCCATGGAATACTCCAATGGAAGCTGAATTCAGTAACCTACCTGGTACCATTTACAGTGGAACAACCATTGACATGGTTTACTTCTGCAAATGCTATAGTTCCACTGTGTAGAGAAGGTCATGTTACTGAAAGTAACTTCTGGAGAATAGGTAGCACACTCATAAAAAATTGGTTGCAGACAACTCTAAATCATATGGTTAGTGTGCTAACAATGTTTACATCATGTTAGCACATAGTAGTTATCAGCAAAATTGAACTGTACACTCCATTGAGTTGAATGCATTACTTTCTATTCAATGCATTCTGTGGTAAGGTTGTGTACATAACTACTCTGGGTGGTTTGGAACTGTATAGATTTTGCATGTAGAGTGCTCAGTGCGATGGAATACTCTAATGCAAGGTGAATTCAGTAACCTACCTGGTACCATTTACAGTGGAACAACCATTCACTTGGTTTACTTCTACAAAGGCTAAAGTTCCACTGTGTAGAGAAGGTAATGTTACTGAAATTAACTGCTGGAGAATAGGTAGCACACTCATAAAATTGGTTGCAGACAACTCTAAATCATATGGTTAGTGTGCTAACAATGTTTAGACAATTTTAGCACATAGTAGTTTTCAGCAAAATTGAACTGTACACTCCATTGAGTTCAATGCATTACTTTCCATTCAATGCATTCTGTGGTAAGGTTGTGTACATAACTACTCTGGGTGGTTTGGAACTATAGATTTTGCATGTAGAGTGCTCAGTGCCATGGAATACTCCAATACAAGGTGAATTCAGTAACCTACCTGGTACCATTTACAGTGGAACAACCATTGACATGGTTTACTTCTGCAAATGCTATAGTTCCACTGTGTAGAGAAGGTCATGTTACTGAAAGTAACTTCTGGAGAATAGGTAGCACACTCATAAAAAATTGGTTGCAGACAACTCTAAATCATATGGTTAGTGTGCTAACAATGTTTACATCATGTTAGCACATAGTAGTTATCAGCAAAATTGAACTGTACATTCCATTGAGTTGAATGCATTTCTTTCTCTTCAATGCATTCTGTGGTAAGGTTGTGTACATAACAAATCTGGGTGGTTTGGAACTGTATAGATATTGCATGTAGAGTGCTCAGGGCCATGGAATACTCCAATGCAAGCTGAATTCAGTAACCTCCCTGGTACTATTTACAGTGGAACAGCCATTGACTTGGTTTAGTTCTGCAAAGGCTAAAGTTCCACTGTGTAGAGAAGGTAATGTTACTGAAAGTAACTTCTGCAGCATAGGTAGCACACTCATAAAATTGGTTGCAGACAACTCTAAATCATATGGTTAGTGTGCTAACAATGTTTACATCATGTTAGCACATAGTACTTATCAGCAAAATTGAACTGTGCACTCCATTGAGTTGAATGCATTACTTTCTATTCAATGCATTCTGTGGTAAGGTTGTGTACATAACAAATCTGGGTGGTTTGGAACTGTATAGATTTTGCATTTAGAGTGCTCAGTGCGATGGAATACTCTAATGCAAGGTGTATTCAGTAACCTACCTGGTACCATTTACAGTGGATCAGCCATTGACTTGGTTTAGTTCTGCAAAGGCTAACGTTCCACTGTATAGAGAAGGTAATGTTACTGAAAATAACTTCTGCAGCATAGGTAGCACACTCATAAAATTGGTTGCAGACAACTCTAAATCATATGGTTAGTGTGCTAACAATGTTTACATCATGTTAGCACATAGTAGTTATCAGCAAAATTGAACTGCACTCTCCTTTGAGTTGAATGCATTTCTTTCTATTCAATGCATTCTGTGGTAAGATTGTGTAAATAACTAGTCTGGGAGGTTTGGAACTGTATAGAGATTGCATGTAGAGTGCTCAGTGCCATGGAATACTCCAATGCAAGCTGAATTCAGTAACCTACCTGGTACCATTTACAGTGGATCAGCCATTGACTTGGTTTAATTCTGCAAAGGCTATAGTTCCACTGTGTAGAGAAGGTAATGTTACTGAAAGTAACTTCTGTAGAATAGGTAGCACACTCATAAAACTGGTTGCAGACAACTCTAAATCATATGGTTAGTGTGCTAACAATGTTTAGATCATGTTAGCACATAGTAGTTATCAGCAAAATTGAACTGCCCACTCCATTGAGTTGAATGCATTTCTTTCTATTCAATGCATTCTGTGGTAAGCTTGTGTACATAACTACTCTGGGTGGTTTGGAACTGTATAGATTTTGCATGTAGTGCGCTCAGCGCCATGGAATACTCCAATGCAAGCTGAATTCAGTAACCTACCTGGTACCATTTACAGTGGAACAGCCATTGACTTGGTTTAATTCTGCAAACGCCAAAGTTCCACTGTGTAGAGAAGGTAATGTTACTGAAAGTAACTTCTGTAGAATAGGTAGCACATTCATAAAACTGGTTGCAGACAACTCTAAATCATATGGTTAGTGTGCTAACAATGTTTAGATCATGTTAGCACATAGTAGTTATCAGCAAAATTGAACTGTACACTCCATTGAGTTGAAAGCATTTCTCAATGCAGTTCGAACGGAAATCCAATGTAGTAGGTTCTTGAATTCAACCTTACCTTGTGTATTCCTTTGCTCTGAGTAGTATAGATAGTGTTTCCAGCACGTTAGCCTTCACCCTGTATAGTTATGCACATCCACCTAACACAAAATACACATAATAGTAAGTATTGCATTGATCGGAAAAGAGAATGCAATATTATTTTACTCTAAAGTACTATGTGCTAACATGATGCAACCCTTTTGAATATACTTTCCCTATGATTTAGAGTAGTCTGCTACCGTTTCTATGTGAGTGCTACTGAGATTGGTGAAGATAGTGTGAGCATTATCTCCAACATCACATAATACAACATCAATGATTCAAAGTAATGGAAAGCTCAAGGAAGTTCCAAAGGAAATCCAATGTAGTAGGTTATGAATTCAACCTTACCTTATGTATTTCTTTGCTCTGCGTAATATACATTGTGTTTCCAATATATTAGGCTTCACCATGTACAGTTATGCAGATCCACCTTACAGAAAATACACATAATATTATGTATTGCATTGATCAGAAAAGGGAATGCGATATTATTTTACTCTACATTACTATGTGCTAGCTTGATGCAACCCTTTTGAATACACTTTCCCTATCATTGAGAGTAGTCTTCTACCATTTCTATGTGAGTGCTACTGAGATTGGTGAAGATAGTGTGAGCAATATCTCCAACATCAGATAATACAACTTCAATGATACAAAGCAATGGAAAGCTCAAGCTAGTTCTCATGTAAACTGCAATGCACTAGTTTCTTGAATTCAACCTCACTTTATGTATTCCTTTGCTGTGAGTAGTATAGATTGTGTTTCCATTAACTAAGCCTTCACTCTGTTTTGTTATGCACATCCACCTAACACAAAATACACATAATAGTAAGTAATGCATTGATCAGAAAAGGGCATGCAATTTTATATTACTCTAAAGTACTATGTGTTAACTTGATGCAAACCTTTTTAATACACTTTTCCTATCATTTAGTGTAGTCTACTACCATTTTCATGTGTGTGCCACTGAAGTTGTTGACGTCAGTATAAGATATATCTGTAACATCACATAATAGAACATCAGGGTTTCATAGCTGTACAAATCTCAATGCAGTTCCAATGGAAATCCAGTGTAGTAGGTTCTTGAATTCAACCTTACCTTATGTATTCCTTTGCTCTGAGTAGTATAGATAGTGTTTCCAATATGTTAGGCTTCACCGTGTATAGTTATGCACATCCACCTAACACAAAATACACATAATAGTAAGTATTGCATTGATCAGAAAAGAGAATGCAATTTTAATTTACTCTAAAGTACTATGTGTTAACTTGATGCAAACCTTTTTAATACACTTTCCCTATAATTTAGTGTAGTCTACTACCATTTTCATGTGTGTGCCACTGAAGTTGTTGACGTCAGTATAAGATATATCTGTAACATCACATAATAGAACATCAGGGTTTCATAGCTGTACAAATCTCAATGCAGTTCCAATGGAAATCCAGTGTAGTAGGTTCTTGAATTCAACCTTACCTTATGTATTCCTTTGCTCTGAGTAGTATAGATTGTGTTTCCAGTACGTTAGCCTTCACCCTGTATAGTTATGCACATCCACCTAACACAAAATACACATAATAGTAAGTATTGCATTGATCAGAAAAGAGAATACAGTATTATTTTACTCTAAAGTACTATGTGCTAACTTGATGCAACCCTTTTGAATATACTTTCCCTATGATTTAGAGTAGTCTGCTACCGTTTCTATGTGAGTGCTACTGAGATTGGTGAAGATAGAGCATTATCTCCAACATAACATAATACAGCTTCAATGATTCCAAGTAATGGAAAGCTCAAGGTAGTTCCAATGGAAATCCAATGTAGTAGGTTATGAATTCAACCTTACCTTATGTATTTCTTTGCTCTGAGTAGTATAGATTGTGTTTCCAAAAATTAGCCTTCACCCTGTATAGTTATGCAGATCCACCTAACACAAAATAGACATAATAGTAAGTATTGCATTGATCAGAAAAGAGAATGTGATATTATTTTCCTCTAAATTACTATGTGCTATCTTGATGCAATCCTTTTGAATACACTTTCCCTATCATTGAGAGTAGTCTGCTACCATTTCTATGTGAGTGCTACTGAGATTGTTGAAGATAGTGTGAGCAATATCTCCAACATGACATAATACAATTTCAATGATTCAAAGTAATGGAAAGCTCAAGGTAGTTCCAATGGAAATCCAATGTAGTAGGTTCTTGAATTCAACCTCACTTTATGTATTCCTTTGCTGTGAGTAGTATAGATTGTGTTTCCATGAACTAAGCCTTCACTCTGTTTTGTTATGCACATCCACCTAACACAAAATACACATAATAGTAAGTAATGCATTGATCAGAAAAGAGAATACAGTATTATTTTACTCTAAAGTACTATGTGCTAACTTGATGCAACCCTTTTGAATATACTTTCCCTATGATTTAGAGTAGTCTGCTACCGTTTCTATGTGAGTGCTACTGAGATTGGTGAAGATAGAGCATTATCTCCAACATAACATAATACAGCTTCAATGATTCCAAGTAATGGAAAGCTCAAGGTAGTTCCAATGGAAATCCAATGTAGTAGGTTATGAATTCAACCTTACCTTATGTATTTCTTTGCTCTGAGTAGTATAGATTGTGTTTCCAAAAATTAGCCTTCACCCTGTATAGTTATGCAGATCCACCTAACAGAAAATACACATAATAGTAAGTAATGCATTGATCAGAAAAGAGAATGCAATATAATTTTACTCTAAAGTACTATGTGCTAACTTGATGCAACCCTTTTGAATATACTTTCCCTATGATTTAGGGTAGTCTGCTACCATTACTTTGTGAGTGCTACTGAGATTGGTGAAGATAGTGTGAGCAATATCTCCAACATCACATAATACTACTTCAATGATTAAAAGTAATGGAAAGCTCAAGGTAGTTCCAATGGAAATCCAATATGGTAGGTTCTTGAATTCAACCTCACTTTATGTATTCCTTTGCTGTGAATAGTGTAGATTGTGTATCCATTAACTAAGCCTTCACTCTGTTTTGTTATGCACATCCACCTAACACAAAATACACAGAATAGGAAGTAATGCATTGATCAGAAAAGAGAATGCAATTTCATTTTACTCTAAAGTACTATGTGTAAACTTGATGCGAACCTTTTTAATACACTTTCCCTATTATTTAGTGTAGGCTACTACCATTTTCATGTGTGTGCCACTGAAGTTGTTGAAGTCTGTATAAGATATATCTCTAACATCACATAATAGAACATCAGCGTTTCATAGCTATAGAAATCTCAATGCATTTCCAATGGAAATCCAATGTAGTAGGTTCTTGAATTCATACTTACCTTATGTATTCCTTTGCTCTGAGTAGTATAGATAGTGTTTCCAGTACGTTAGCCTTCACTCTGTATAGTTATGCACATCCACCTAACACAAAATACACATAATAGTAAGTATTGCATTGATCAGAAAAGAGAATGCAATATTATTTTACTCTAAAGTACTATGTGCTAACTTGATGCAACCCTTTTGAATATACTTTCCCTATGATTTAAAGTAGTCTGCTACCGTTTCTATGTGAGTGTTACTGAGATTGGTGAAGATAGTGTGAGCATTATCTCCAACATCACATAATACAACTTCAATGATTCAAAGTAATGGAAAGCTCAAGGTAGTTCCATTGGAAATCCAATGTAGTAGGTTCTTGAATTCAATCTCACTTTATGTATTCCTTTGCTGTGAGTAGTATAGATTGTGTTTCCTTTAACTAAGCCTTCACTCTGTTTTGTTATGCACATCCACCTAATACAAAATACACATAATAGGAAGTAATGCATTGATCAGAAAAGAGAACGCAATTTTATTTTACTCTAAATTACTCTGTGTTAACTTGATGCAAACCTTTTCAATACACTTTCCCTATTATCTAGTGTAGTCTACTACCATTTTTATGTGTGTGCCACTGAAGTTGTTGAAGTCAGTATAAGATATATCTCTAATATCACATCATAGAACATCAGGGTTTCATAGCTATACAAATCTCAATGCAGTTCCAACGGAAATCCAATGTAGTAGGTTGTTGAATTCAACCTTACCTTGTGTATTCCTTTGCTCTGAGTGGTATAGATACTGTTTCCAGTACGTTAGCCTTCACCCTGTATAGTTATGCACATCCACCTAACACAAAATACACATAATAGTAAGTATTGCATTGATCAGAAAAGAGAATGCAATATTATTTTACTCTAAAGTACTATGTGTTAACATGATGCAAACCTTTTTAATACACTTTCCCTATTATTTAGTGTAGTCTACTACCATTTTTATGTGTGCGCCACTGAAGTTGTTGAAGTCAGTATAAGATATATCTCTAACATCACATAATAGAACATCAGGGTTTCATAGCTGTACAAATCTCAATGCAGTTCCAATGGAAATCCAGTGTAGTAGGTTCTTGAATTCAACATAACCTTATGTATTCCTTTGATCTGAGTAGAATCGATGGTGTTTCGAATATGTTAGGCTTCACCGTGTATAGTTATGCACATCCACCTAACACAAAATACACATAATAGTAAGGATTGCATTGATCAGAAAAGAGAATGCGATATTATTTTACTCTAAAGTACTATGTGCTAACTTGATGCAACCCTTTTGAATACACTTCCGCTATCATTTAGAGTAGTCTGCTACCATTTCTATCTGAGTGCTGCTGAGATTGGTGAAGATAGTGTGAGCAATATCTCCAACATCACATAATACTACTTCAATGTTTCAAAGTAATGGAAAGCTCAAGGTAGTTCCAATGGAAATCCAATGTGGTAGTTTCTTGAATTCAACCTCACTTTATGTATTCCTTTGTTGTGAGTAGTATGGATTGTGTTTCCATTAACTAAGCCTTCACTCTGTTTTGTTATGCACGTCCACCTAACACAAAATACACATAATAGTAAGTAATGCATTGATCAGAAAAGGGGATGCAATATTATTTTACTCTAAATTACTATGTGATAACTTGATGCAACCCTTTTGAATACACTTTCCCTATCATTGAGAGAAGTCTGCTACCATTTCTATGTGAGTGCTACTGAGATTGGTGAAGATAGTGTGAGCAATATCTCCAACATCACATAATACTAATTCAATGTTTCAAAGTAATGGAAAGCTCAATGTAGTTCCAATGGAAATCCAATGTGGTAGGTTCTTGAATTCAACCTCACTTTATGTATTCTTTTGCTGTGAGTAGTACAGATTGTGTTTCCATTAACTAAGCCTTCACTCTGTTTTGTTATGCACATCCACCTAACACAAAATACACATAATAGGAAGTAATGCATTGATCAGAAAAGAGAATGCAATTTTAATTTACTCTAAAGTACTATGTGTTAACTTGATGCAAAACTTTTTAATACACTTCCCCTATCATTTAGTGTAGTCTACTACCATTTTCATGTGTGTGCCACTGAAGTTGTTGACGTCAGTATAAGATATATCTGTAACATCACATAATAGAACATCAGGGTTTCATAGCTGTACAAATCTCAATGCAGTTCCAATGGAAATCCAGTGTAGTAGGTTCTTGAATTCAACCTTACCTTATGTATTCCTTTGCTCTGAGTAGTATAGATTGTGTTTCCAGTACGTTAGCCTTCACCCTGTATAGTTATGCACATCCACCTAACACAAAATACACATAATAGTAAGTATTGCATTGATCAGAAAAGAGAATACAGTATTATTTTACTCTAAAGTACTATGTGCTAACTTGATGCCACCCTTTTGAATATACTTTCCCTATGATTTAGAGTAGTCTGCTACCGTTTCTATGTGAGTGCTACTGAGATTGGTGAAGATAGAGCATTATCTCCAACATAACATAATACAGCTTCAATGAATCCAAGTAATGGAAAGCTCAAGGTAGTTCCAATGGAAATCCAATGTAGTAGGTTATGAATTCAACCTTACCTTATGTATTTCTTTGCTCTGAGTAGTATAGATTGTGTTTCCAAAAATTAGCCTTCACCCTGTATAGTTATGCAGATCCACCTAACACAAAATAGACATAATAGTAAGTATTGCATTGATCAGAACAGAGAATGTGATATTATTTTCCTCTAAATTACTATGTGCTAACTTGATGCAACCCTTTTGAATACACTTTCCCTATCATTGAGTGTAGTCTGCTACCATTTCTATGTGAGTGCTACTGAGATTGTTGAAGATAGTGTGAGCAATATCTCCAACATCACATAATACAATTTCAATGATTCAAAGTAATGGAAAGCTCAAGGTAGTTCCAATGGAAATCCAATGTAGTAGGTTCTTGAATTCAACCTCAGTTTATGTATTCCTTTGCTGTGAGTAGTATACATTGTGTTTCCATGAACTAAGCCTTCACTCTGTTTTGTTATGCACATCCACCTAACACAAAATACACATAATAGTAAGTAATGCATTGATCAGAAAAGAGCATGCAATATTATTTTACTCTACATTACAAAGTGCAAACTTGATGCAACCCTTTTGAATATACTTTCTGTATCATTTAGAGTAGTCTGCTACCATTTCTATGTGAGTGCTACTGAGATTGGTGAAGATAGTGGGAGCATTATCTCCAACATCACATAATAGAACTTCAATGATTCAAAGTAATGGAAAGCTCAAGGTAGTTCCAATGGAAATCCAATGTAGTAGGTTATGAATTCAACCTTACCTTACGTATTTCTTTGCTCTGAGCAGTATAGATTGTGTTTCCAATAAATTAGACTTCACCCTGTATAGTTATGCAGATCCACCTAACAGAAAATACACATAATAGTAAGTAATGCATTGATCAGAAAAGAGAATGCAATATAATTTTACTCTAAAGTACTATGTGCTAACTTGATGCAACCGTTTTGAATATACTGTCCCTATGATTTAGGGTAGTCTGCTACCATTACTTTGTGAGTGCTACTGAGATTGGTGAAGATAGTGTGAGCAATATCTCCAACATCACATAATACAACTTCAATGATTAAAAGTAATGGAAAGCTCAATGTAGTTCCAATGGAAATCCAATATGGTAGGTTCTGGAATTCAACCTCACTTTATGTATTCCTTTGCTGTGAGTAGTATAGATTGTGTATCCATTAACTAAGCCTTCACTCTGTTTTGTTATGCACATCCACCTAACACAAAATACACAGAATAGGAAGTAATGCATTGATCAGAAAAGAGAATGCAATTTCATTTTACTCTAAAGTACTATGTGTAAACTTGATGCAAACCTTTTTAATACACTTTCCCTATTATTTAGTGTAGGCTACTTCCATTTTTATGTGTGTGCCACTGACGTTGTTGAAGTCTGTATAAGATATATCTCTAACATCACATAAAAGAACATCAGCGTTTCATAGCTATAGAAATCTCAATGCATTTCCAATGGAAATCCAATGTAGTAGGTTCTTGAATTCAACCTTACCTTATGTATTCCTCTGCTCTGAGTAGTATAGATAGTGTTTCCAGTACGTTAGCCTTCACTCTTTATAGTTATGCACATCCACCTAACACAAAATACACATAATAGTAAGTATTGCATTGATCAGAAAAGAGAATGCAATATTATTTTACTCTAAAGTACTATGTGCTAACTTGATGCAACCCTTTTGAATATACTTTCCCTATGATTTAAAGTAGTCTGCTACCGTTTCTATGTGAGTGTTACTGAGATTGGTGAAGATAGTGTGAGCATTATCTCCAACATCACATAATACAACTTCAATGATTCAAAGTAATGGAAACCTCAAGGTAGTTCCATTGGAAATCCAATGTAGTAGGTTCTTGAATTCAATCTCAGTTTATGTATACCTTTGCTGTGAGTAGTATAGATTGTGTTTCCATTAACTTAGCCTTCACTCTGTTTTGTTATGCACATCCACCTAACACAAAATACACATAATAGTAAGTAATGCATTGATCAGAAAAGAGAATGCAATTTTATTTTACTCTAAAGTACTATGTGTTAACTTGATGCAAACCTTTTTAATACACTTTCCCTATCATTTAGTGTAGTCTACTACCATTTTCATGTGTGTGCCACTGAAGTTGTTGAAGTCAGTATAAGATATATCTCTAACATCACATAATAGAACATCAGGGTTTCATAGCTGTACAAATCTCAATGCAGTTCCAATGGAAATCCAGTGTAGTAGGTTCTTGAATTCAACCTTACCTTGTGTATTCCTTTGCTCTGAGTAGTATAGATTGTGTTTCCAGTACGTTAAACTTCACCCTGTATAGTTATGCAGATCCACCTAACAGAAAATACACATAATAGTAAGTAATGCACTGATCAGAAAAGAGAATGCAATATTATTTTACTCTAAAGTACTATGTGCTAACTTGATGCAACCCTTTTGAATATACTTTCCCTATGATTTAGTGTAGTCTGCTACCATTACTTTGTGAGTGCTACTGAGATTGGTGAAGATAGTGTGAGCATTATCTCCAACATCACATAATACAACTTCAATGATTCAAAGTAATGGAAAGCTCAAGGTAGTTCCAATGGTAATCCAATGTAGTAGGTTCTTGAATTCAACCTCAGTTTATGTATTGCTTTGCTGTGAGTAGTATAGATTGTGTTTCCATGAACTAAGCCTTCACTCTGTTTTGTTATGCACATCCACCTAACACAAAATACACATAATAGTAAGTAATGCATTGATCAGAAAAGAGCATGCAATATTATTTTACTCTACATTACAATGTGCTAACTTGATGCAACCCTTTTGAATATACTTTCCCTATCATTTAGAGTAGTCTGCTACCATTTCTATGTGAGTGCTACTGAGATTGGTGAAGATAGTGGGAGCATTATCTCCAACATCACATAATAGAACTTCAATGATTCAAAGTAATGGAAAGCTCAAGGTAGTTCCAATGGAAATCCAATGTAGTAGGTTATGAATTCAACCTTACCTTACGTATTTCTTTGCTCTGAGTAGTATAGATTGTGTTTCCAATAAATTAGCCTTCACCCTGTATAGTTATGCAGATCCACCTAACAGAAAATACACATAATAGTAAGTAATGCATTGATCAGAAAAGAGAATGCAATATTATTTTACTCTAAAGTACTATGTGCTAACTTGATGCAACCCTTTTGAATATACTTTCCCTATGATTTAGTGTAGTCTGCTACCATTACTTTGTGAGTGCTACTGAGATTGGTGAAGATAGTGTGAGCAATATCTCCATCATCACATAATACAACTTCAATGATTCAAAGTAATGGAAAGCTCAAGCTAGTTCCAATGGAAATCCAATGTAGTCGGTTCTTGAATTCAAACTCACTTTATGTATTCCTTTGCTGTGAGTAGTATAGATTGTGTTTCCATTAACTAAGCCTTCACTCTGTTTTGTTATGCACATCCACCTAACACAAAATACACATAATAGTACGTAATGCATTGATCAGAAAATAGAATGCAATTTTATTTTACTCTGAAGTACTATGTGTTAACTTGATGCAAACCTTTTTAATACACTTTCCCTATCATTTAGTGTAGTCTACTACCATTTTCATGTGTGTGCCACTGAAGTTGTTGAAGTCAGTATAAGATATATCTCTAACATCACATAATAGAACATCAGGGTTTCATAGCTGTACAAATCTCAATGCAGTTCCAATGGAAATCCAGTGTAGTAGGTTCTTGAATTCAACCTTACCTTATGTATTCCTTTGCTCTGAGTAGTATAGATTGTGTTTCCAATATGTTAGGCTTCAACGTGTATAGTTATTCATATCCACCTAACACAAAATACACATAATAGTAAGTATTGCATTGATCAGAAAAGAGAATGCAATATTATTTTACTCTAAAGTACTATGTGCTAACTTGATGCAACCCTTTTGAATATACTTTCCCTATGATTTAAAGTAGTCTGCTACCGTTTCTATGTGAGTGTTACTGAGATTGGTGAAGATAGTGTGAGCATTATCTCCAACATCACATAATACAACTTCAATGATTCAAAGTAATGGAAAGCTCAAGGTAGTTCCATTGGAAATCCAATGTAGTAGGTTCTTGAATTCAATCTCACTTTATGTATACCTTTGCTGTGAGTAGTATAGATTGTGTTTCCATTAACTTAGCCTTCACTCTGTTTTGTTATGCACATCCACCTAACACAAAATACACATAATAGTAAGGAATGCATTGATCAGAAAAGAGAATGCAATTTTATTTTACTCTAAAGTACTATGTGTTAACTTGATGCAAACCTTTTTAATACACTTGCCCTATCATTTAGTGTAGTCTACTACTATTTTTATCTGTGTGCCACTGAAGTTGTTGAAGTCAGTATAAGATATATCTCTGACATCACATAACAGAACATCAAGGTTTCATAGCTTTACAAATCTCAATGCAGTTCCAATGGAAATCCAATGTAGTAGGTTCTTGAATTCAACCTTACCTTATGTATTCCTTTGCTCTGAGCAGTATAGATAGTGTTTCCAGTACGTTAGCCTTCTTTCTGTATAGTTATGCACATCCACCTAACACAAAATACACATAATAGTAAGTATTGCATTGATCAGAAAAGAGAATGCGATATTATTTTACTCTAAATTACTATGTGCTACCTTGATGCAACCCTTTTGAATACACTTTCCCTGTCTTTGAGAGTAGTCTGCTACCATTTCTATGTGAGTGCTACTGAGATTGGTGAAGATACTGTGACCAATATCTCCAACATCACATAATACAACTTCAATGATTCAAAGTAATGGAAAGCTCAAGGTAGTTCCAATGGAAATCCAATGTAGTCGGTTCTTGAATTCAACCTCACTTTATGTATTCCTTTGCTGTGAGTAGTATAGATTGTGTTTCCATTAACTAAGCCTTCACTCTATTTTGTTATGCACATCCACCTAACACAAAATACACATAATAGTAAGTATTTCATTGATCAGAAAAGAGAATGCAATATTATTTTACTCTAAAGTACTATGTGTTAACTTGATGCAACCCTTTTGAATATACTTTCCCTATGATTTAGAGTAGTCTGCTACCGTTTCTATGTGAGGGCTACTGAGATTGGTGAAGATAGTGTGAGCATTATCTCCAACATCACATAATACAACAATGATTCAAAGTAATGGAAAGCTCAAGGTAGTTCCATTGGAAATCCAATGTAGTAGGTTCTTGAATTCAATCTCACTTTATGTATACCTTTGCTGTGAGTAGTATAGATTGTGTTTCCATTAACTTAGCCTTTACTCTGTTTTGTTATGCACATCCACCTAACACAAAATACACATAATAGTAAGTAATGCATTGATCAGAAAAGAGAATGCAATTTTATTTTACTCTAAAGTACTATGTGTTAACTTGATGCAAACCTTTTTAATACACTTTCCCTATCATTTAGTGTAGTCCACTACCATTTTCATGTGTGTGCCACTGAAGTTGTTCAAGTCAGTATAAGATATATCTCTAACATCACATAATAGAACATCAGGGTCTCATAGCTGTACAAATCTCAATGCAGTTCCAATGGAAATCCAGTGTAGTAGGTTCTTGAATTCAACCTTACCTTATGTATTCCTTTGCTCTGAGTAGTATAGATTGTGTTTCCAGTACGTTAGCCTTCACCCTGTATAGTTATGCACATCCACCTAACACAAAATACACATAATAGTAAGCATTGCATTGATCAGAAAAGAGAATGCAATATTATTTTACTCTAAAGTAAGATGTGCTAGAAAGATGCAACCCTTTTGCATATACTTTCCCTATGATTTAGAGTAGTCTGCTACCGTTTCTATGTGAGTGCTACTGAGATTGGTGAAGATAGTGTGAGCATTGTCTCCAACATCACATAATACAACTTCAATGATTCAAAGTAATGGAAATCTCAAGGTAGTTCCAAAGGAAATCCAATGAAGTAGGTTATGAATTCAACTTGACTTTATGTATTTCTTTGCTCTGATTAGTATAGATTGTGTTTCCAATAAATTAGCCTTCACCCGGTATAGTTATGCACATCCACCTAACACAAAATATACATAATAGTAAGTATTGCATTGATCAGAAAAGAGAATGTGATATTATTTTACTCTAAAGTACTAAGTGCTAACTTGATGCAACCCTTTTGAATATACTTTCACTATGATTTAGAGTAGTCTG
Source organism: Hypanus sabinus (assembly GCF_030144855.1). Taxonomy (NCBI): domain Eukaryota; kingdom Metazoa; phylum Chordata; class Chondrichthyes; order Myliobatiformes; family Dasyatidae; genus Hypanus; species Hypanus sabinus. Next base: position 53,803,576 of record NC_082728.1, on the reverse strand, counting down.
CTACCATTTCTATGTGAGTGCTACTGAGATTGGTGAAGATAGTGTGAGCATTATCTCCAACATCACATAATACAACTTCAATGATTCAAGGTAATGGAAAGCTCAAGGTAGTTCCAATGGAAATCCAATGTAGTAGGTTCTTGAATTCAATCTCACTTTATGTATTACTTTGCTGTGAGTAGTATAGATTGTGTTTCCATTAACTAAGCCTTCACTCTGCTTTGGTATGCACATCCACCTAACCCAAAATACACATAATAGTAAGTAATGCATTGATCAGAAAAGGGAATGCAATTTTATTTTACTCTAAAGTACTATGTGTTTACTTGATGCAAACCTTTTTAATACACTTTCCCTATCATTTAGTGTAGTCTACTACCATTTTTATGTGTGCACCACTGAAGTTGTTGAAGTCAGTATAAGATATATCTCTAACATCACAGAATAGAACATCAGGGTTTCATAGCTATACAAATCTCAATGTAGCTCCAATGGAAATCCAGTGTAGTAGGTTCTTGAATTCAACCTTACCTTATGTATTCCTTTGCTCTGAGTAGTATAGATAGTGTTTCCAGTACGTTAGCCTTCACCCTGTATAGTTATGCACATCCACCTAACACAAAATACACATAATAGTAAGTAATGCATTGATCAGAAAAGAGAATGCAATATTATTTTACTCTAAAGTACTATGTGCTAACTTGATGCAACCCTTTTGAATATACTTTCCCTATGATTTAAAGTAGTCTGCTAGCGTTTCTATGTGAGTGTTACTGAGATTGGTGAAGATAGTGTGAGCATTATCTCCAACATCACATAATACAACTGCAATGATTCAAAGTAATGGAAAGCTCAAGGTAGTTCCATTGGAAATCCAATGTAGTAGGTTCTTGAATTCAATCTCAGTTTATGTATACCTTTGCTGTGAGTAGTATAGATTGTGTTTCCATTAACTTAGCCTTCACTCTGTTTTGTTATGCACATCCACCTAACACAAAATACACATAATAGTAAGTATTGCATTGATCAGAAAAGAGAATGCGATATTATTTTCCTCTAAATTACTATGTGCTAACTTGATGCAAACCTTTTGAATATACTTTCCCTATGATTTAGAGTAGTCTGCTACCATTTCTATGTGAGTGCTACAGAGATTGGTGAAGATACTGTGAGCAATATCTCCAACATCACATAATACAACTTCAATGATTCAAAGAAATGGAAAGCTCAAGTTAGTTCTAATGGAAATCCAATGTAGTAGGTTATGAATTCAACCTTACCTTATGTATTTCTTTGCTCTGAGTAGTATAGATTGTGTTTCCAATAAATTAGCCTTCACCCTGTATAGTTATGCAGATCCACCTAACACAAAATAGACATAATAGTAAGAATTGCATTGATCAGAAAAGAGAATGCAATATTAATTTACTCCAAAGTACTATGTGCTAACTTGATGCAACCCTTTTGAATATACTTTCCCTATCATTGAGAGTAATCTGCTACCATTTCTATGTGAGTGCTACTGAGATTGGTGAAGATACTGTGAGCATTATCTCCAACATCACATAATACAACAATGATTCAAAGTAATGGAAAGCTCAAGGTAGTTCAATTGGAAATCCAATGTAGTAGGTTCTTGAATTCAATCTCACTTTATGTATACCTTTGCTGTGAGTAGTATAGATTGTGTTTCCACTAACTTAGCCTTTACTCTGTTTTGTTATGCACATCCACCTAACACAAAATACACATAATAGCAAGTAATGCATTGATCAGAAAAGAGAATGCAGTTTTATTTTACGCTAAAGTACTATGTGTTAACTTGATGCAAACCTTTTGAATATACTTTCCCTATGATTTAGAGTAGTCTGCTAGCGTTTCGATGTGAGTGCTACTGAGATTGGTGAAGATAGTGGGAGCATCATCTCCAACATCACATAGTACAACTTCAATGATTCCAAGTAATGGAAAGCTCAAGGTAGTTGCAATGGAAATCCAATGTAGTAGGTTATGAATTCAACCTTACCTTATGTATTTCTTTGCTCTGAGTAGTATAGATTGTGTTTCCAATAAATTAGCCTTCACCCTGTATAGTTATGCAGATCCACCTAACACAAAATAGACATAATAGTAAGAATTGCATTGATCAGAAAAGAGAATGCAATATTAATTTACTCCAAAGTACTATGTGCTAACTTGATGCAACCCTTTTGAATATACTTTCCCTATGATTTAGAGTAGTCTGCTACCGTTTCTATGTGAGTGCTACTGAGATTGGTGAAGATAGTGTGAGCATTATCTCCAACATCACATAATACAACTTCAATGATTCCAAGTAATGGAAAGCTCAAGGTAGTTCCAATTGAAATCCAATGTAGTAGGTTATGAATTCAACCTTACCTTATGTATTCCTTTTCTCTGAGTAGTATAGATAGTGTTTCCCATATGTTAGGCTTCACCGTGTATAGTTATGCACATCCACCTAACACAAAATACACATAATAGTAAGTATTGCATTGATCAGAAAAGAGAATGCGATATTATTTTACTCTAAATTACTATGTGCTAACTTCATGCAACCCTTTTGAATACACTTTCCCTGTCATTGAGAGTAGTCTGCTACCATTGCTATGTGAGTGCTACTGAGATTGGTAAAGATACTGTGAGAAATTTCTCCAACATCATATAATTCAATTTCAATGATTCAAAGTAATGGAAAGCTCAAGGTAGTTCTAATGGAAATCCAATGTAGTAGGTTCTTGAATTCAACCTCACTTTATGTATTCCTTTGCTGTGAGTAGTATAGATTGTGTTTCCATTAACTAAGACTTCACTCTGTTTTGTTATGCACATCCACCTAATACAAAATACACATAATAGGAAGTAATGCATTATTCAGAAAAGAGAATGCAATTTTATTTTACTCTCAAGTACTATGTGTAAACTTGATGCAATCCTTTTCAATACACTTTCCCTATTATTTAGTGTAGTCTACCACCATTTTTATGTGTGTGCCACTGAAGTTGTTGAAGTCAGTATAAGATATATCTCCAACATCACATAATAAAACATCAGGTTTTCATAGCTATAGAAATCTCAATGCATTTCCAATGGAAATCCATTGTAGTAGGTTCTTGAATTCAACCTTACCTTATGTATTCCTTTGCTCTGAGTAGTATAGATAGTGTTTCCAGTACTTTAGCCTTCACCCTGTATAGTTATGCACATCCACCTAACACAAAATACACATAATACTAAGTATTGCATTGATCAGAAAAGAGAATGCAATATTATTTTACTCTAAAGTACTATGTGCTAACTTGATGCAACCCTTTTGAATATACTTTCCGGATGATTTAGAGTAGTCTGCTACCATTTCTATGTGAGGGCAACTGAGATTGGTGAAGATAGTGCGAGCATTATCTCCAACATCACATAATACAACAATGATTCAAAGTAATGGAAAGCTCAAGGTAGTTCCATTGGAAATCCAATGTAGTAGGTTCTTGAATTCAATCTCACTTTATGTATACCTTTGCTGTGAGTAGTATATTTTGTGTTTTCATTAACTTAGCCTTTACTCTGTTTTGTTATGCACATCCACCTAACACAAAATACACATAATAGTAAGTAATGCATTGATCAGAAAAGAGAATGCAATTTTATTTTACTCTAAAGTATTATGTGTTAACTTGATGCAAACCTTTTTAATACACTTTCCCTATCATTTAGTGTAGTCTACTATTATTTTCATGTGTGTGCCACTGAAGTTGTTCAAGTCAGTATAAGATATATCTCTAACATCACGTAATAGAACATCAGGGTTTCACAGCTGTACAAATCTCAATGCAGTTCCAATGGAAATCCAATGTAGTAGGTTCTTGAATTCAACCTTACCTTATGTATTCCTTTGCTCTGAGTAGTATAGATAGTGTTTCCAGTACGTTAGCCTTCACCCTGTATAGTTATGCACATCCACCTAATACAAAAGACACATAATAGGAAGTAATGCATTGATCAGAAAAGAGAATGCAATTTTATTTTACTCTGAAGTACTATGTGTTAACATGATGCAACCCTTTTGAATACAGTTTCCCTATCATTGAGAGTAGTCTGCTACCATTTCTATGTGAGTGCTACTGAGATTAGTGAAGATACTGTTAGCAATATCTCCCACATCACATAATACAACTTCAATGATTCAATGTAATGGAAAGCTCAAGGTAGTTCTAATGGAACTCCAATGTAGTAGGTTCTTGAATTCAACCTCACTTTATGTATTCCTTTGCTGTGAGTAGTATAGATTGCGTTTCCATTAACTAAGCCTTCACTCTGTTTTGTGATGCACATCCACCTAATACAAAATACACATAATGGGAAGTAATGCATTGATCAGAAAAGAGAATGCAATTTTATTTTACTCTAAAGTACTCTGTGTTAACTTGATGCAAACCTTTTCAATACACTTTCCCTATTATTTAGTGTAGTCTACTACCATTTTTATGTGTGTGCCACTGAAGTTGTTGAAGTCAGTATAAGATATATATCTAACATCACATAACAGAACATCAGCGTTTCATAGCTATACAAATCTCAGTGCAGTTCCAATGGAAATCCAATGTAGTAGGTTCTTGAATTCAACCTTACCTTATGTATTCCTTTGCTCTGAGTAGTATAGATAGTGTTTCCAGTACGTTAGCCTTCACCCTGTATAGTTATGCACATCCACCTAACACAAAATACACATAATAGGAAGCATTGCATTGATCAGAAAAGAGAATGCAATATTATTTTACTCTAAAGTACTATGTGATAACTTGATGCAACCCTTTTGAATATACTTTCCCTATCATTGAGAGAAGTCTGCTACCATTTCTATGTGAGTGCTACTGAGATTGTTGAAGATAGTGTCAGCAATATCTCCAACATCAAATAATACAACTTCAATGATACAAAGCAATGGAAAGCTCAAGGTAGTACTCATGTAAATGCAATGCACTAGTTTCTTGAATTCAACCTCACTTTAAGTATTCCTTTGCTGTGAGTAGTATAGATTGTGTTTCCATTAACTAAGCCTTCACTCTGTTTAGTTATGCACATCCACCTAACACAAAATACACATAATAGTAAGTATTGCATTGATCAGAAAAGAGAATGTGATATTATTTTACTCTAAATTACTATGTGCTAACTTGATGCAACCCTTTTGAATACACTTTCCCTATCATTGAGAGTAGTCTGCTACCATTTCTATGTGAGTGCTACTAAGATTGGTGAAGTTAGTGTGAGCAATATCTCCAACATCACATAATACAACTTCAATGATTCAAAGTAATGGAAAGCTCAAGCTAGTTCCAATGGAAATCCAATGTAGTAGCTTCTTGAATTCAATCTCACTTTATGTATTCCTTTGCTGTGAGTAGTATAGATTGTGTTTCCATTAACTAAGCCTTCACTCTGCTTTGTTAAGCTAATCCACCTAACACAAAATACCCATAATAGTAAGTAATGCATTGATCAGAAAAGGGAATGCAATTTTATTTTCCTCTAAAGTACTATGTGTTTACTTGATGCAAACCTTTTTAATACACTTTCCCTATCATTTAGTGTAGTCTACTACCATTTTTATGTGTGCGCCACTGAAGTTGTTGAAGTCAGTATAAGATATAACTCTAACATCACATAATAGAACATCAGGGTTTCATAGCTATACAAATCTCAATGCAGTTCCAATGGAAATACAATGTAGTAGGTTCTTGAATTCAACCTTACCTTATGTAGTCCTTTGCTCTGAGTAGTATAGATAGTGTTTCCAATATGTTAGGCTTCACCCTGTATAGCTATGCAGATCCACCTAACACAAAATCTACATAATAGTAAGTATTGCATTGATCAGAAAATAGAATGTGATATTATTTTACTCTAAATTACCATGTGCTAACTTGATGCAACCCTTTTGAATACACTTTCCCTATCATTGAGAGTAGTCTGCTACCATTTCTATGTGAGTGCTACTGAGATTGGTGAAGATACTGTGAGCAATATCTCCAACATCACATAATACAACTTCAATGATTCAAAGTAATGGAAAGCTCAAGGTATTTCCAATGGAAATCCAATGTAGTAGGTTCTTGAATTCAATCTCAATTTATGTATTCCTTTGCTGTGAGTAGTATAGATTGTGTTTCCATTAACTAAGCTTTCACTCTGCTTTGTTATGCACATCCACCTAGCACAAAATACACATAATAGTAAGTAATGCATTGATCAGAAAAGGGAATGCAATTTTATTTTACTCTAAAGTACTATGTGTTTACTTGATGCAAATCTTTTTAATACACTTTCCCTATCATTTAGTGTAGTCTACTACCATTTTTATGTGTGCGCCACTGAAGTTGTTGAAGTCAGTATAAGATATATCTCTAACATCACATAATAGAACATCAGGGTTTCATAGCTATACAAATCTCAATGCAGTTCCAATGGAAATACAATGTAGTAGGTTCTTGAATTCAACCTTACCTTATGTATTCCTTTGCTCTGAGTAGTATAGATAGTGTTTCCAATATGTTAGGCTACACCGTGTATAGTTATGCACATCCACCTAACACAAAATACACATAATAGTAAGTATTGCATTGATCAGAAAAGAGAATGCGATATTATTTTACTCTAAATTACTATGTGCTAACTTGTTGCAACCCTTTTGAATACAGTTTCCCTAAAATTGAGAGTAGTCTGCTACCATTCCTATGTGAGTGCTACTGAGATTGGTGAAGATACTGTGAGCAATATCTCCAACATCACATAATACAACTTCAATGATTCAAGTAATGGAAAGCTCAAGTTAGTTCTAATGGAAATCCAATGTAGTAGGTTCTTGAATTCAAACTCACTTTATGTATTCCTTTGCTGTGAGTAGTATAGATTGTGTTTCCACTAACTAAGCCTTCACTCTGTTTTGTTATGCACATCCACCTAATACAAAATACACATAATAGGAAGTAATGCATTGATCAGAAAAGAGAATGCAATTTTATTTTACTCTAAAGTACTCTGTGTTAACTTGATGCAAACCTTTTCAATACACTTTCCCTATTATTTAGTTTTGTCTACTACCATTTTTATGTGTGTGCCACTGAAGTTGATGTAGTCAGTATGAGATATATATCTAACATCACATAGTAGAACATCAGGGTTTCATAGCTATACAAATCTCAATGCAGTTCCAATGGAAATACAATGTAGTAGGTTCTTGAATTCAACCTTACCTTATGTAGTCCTTTGCTCTGAGTAGTATAGAAAGTGTTTCCAGTACGTTAGCCTTCACCCTGTATAGTTATGCACATCCACCTAACACAAAATACACATAATAGGAAGTATTGCATTGATCAGAAAAGTGAATGCAATATTATTTTACTCTAAAGTACTATGTGCTAACTTGATGCAACCCTTTTGAATATACTTTCCATATGATTCAGAGAAGTCTGCAACCATTTCTATGTGAGTGCTACTGAGATTGTTGAAGATAGTGTGAGCATTATCTCCAACATCACATAATACAACTTCAATGATTCAAAGTAATGGAAAGCTCAAGGTAGTTCTCATGTAAATGCAATGCACTAGTTTCTTGAATTCAACCTCACTTTATGTATTCCTTTGCTGTGAGTAGTATAGATTGTGTTTCGATTAACTAAGCCTTCACTCTGTTTTGTTATGCACATCCACCTAACACAAAATACACATAATAGGATGTAATGCATTGATCAGAAAAGAGAATGCAATATTATTTTACTCTAAAGTACTATGTGCTAACTTGATGCAACCCTTTTGAATATACTTTCCCTATGATTTAGAGTAGTCTGCTACCGTTTCTATGTGAGGGTACTGAGATTGGTGAAGATAGTGTGAGCATTATCTCCAACATCACATAATACAACAATGATTCAAAGTAATGGAAGGCTCAAGGTAGTTTCATTGGAAATCCAATGTAGTAGGTTCTTGAATTCAATCTCACTTTATGTATACCTTTGCTGTGAGTAGTATAGATTGTGTTTCCATTAACTTAGCCTTTACTCTGTTTTGTTATGCACATCCACCTAACACAAAATACACATAATAGTAAGTAATGCATTGATCAGAAAAGAGAATGCAATTTTATTTTACTCTAAAGTACTCTGTGTTAACTTGATGCAAACCTTTTCAATACACTTTCCATATTATTTAGTGTAGTCTACTACCATTTTTATGTGTGTGCCACTGAAGTTGTTGAAGTCAGTATAAGATATATCTCTAACATCACATAATAGAACATCAGGGTTTCGTAGCTATACAAATCTCAATGCATATCCAATGGAAATCCAATGTAGTAGGTTCTTGAATTCAACCTTACCTTATGTATTCCTTTGCTCTGAGTAGTATAGATAGTGTTTCCAGTACGTTAGCCTTCACCCTGTATAGTTATGCACATCCACCTAACACAAAATACACATAATAGTAAGTATTGCAATGATCAGAAAAGAGAATGCAATATTATTTTATTCTAAAGTACTATGTGCTAATATGATGCAACCCTTTTGAATATACTTTCCCTATGATTTAGAGTAGTCTGCTACCGTTTCTATGTGAGTGCTACTGAGATTGGTGAAGATAGTGTGAGCATTATCTCCAACATCACATAATACAACTTCAATGATTCAAAGTAATGGAAAGCTCAAGGTAGTTCCAAAGGAAATCCAATGAAGTAGGTTATGAATTCAACTTTAACTTATGTATTTCTTTGCTCTGAGTAGAATAGATTGTGTTTCCAATAAATTAGCCTTCACCCTGTATAGTTATGCAGATCCACCTAACACAAAATATATATAATAGTAAGTATTGCATTGATCAGAAAAGAGAATGCGATATTATTTTACTCTAAATTACTATGTGCTAACTTGATGCAACCCTTTTGAATACACTTTCCATGTCATTGAGAGTTGTCTGCTACCATTTCTATGTGAGTGCTACTGAGATTGGTGAAGATACTGTGAGCAATATCTCCAACATCGCATAATACAACTTCAATGATTCAAAGTAATGGAAAGCTCAAGGTAGTTCTAATGGAAATCCAATGTAGTAGGTTCTTGAATTCAACCTCACTTTATGTATTCCTTTGCTGTGAGTAGTATAGATTGTGTTTCCATTAACTAAGCCTTCACTCTGTTTTGTTATGCACATCCACCTAATACAAAATACACATAATAGGAAGTAATGCATTGATCAGAAAAGAGAATGCAATTTTATTTTACTCTCAAGTACTATGTGTAAACTTGATGCAATCCTTTTCAATACACTTTCCCTATTATTTAGTGTAGACTACCACCATTTTTATGTGTGTGCCACTGAAGTTGTTGAAGTCAGTATAAGATATATCTCTAACATCACATAATAGAACATCAGGTTTTCATAGCTATAGAAATCTCAATACATTTCCAATGGAAATCCAATGTAGTAGGTTCTTGAATTCAACCTTACCTTATGTATTCCTTTGCTCTGAGTAGTAGAGATAGTGTTTCCAGTACGTTAGCCTTCACCCTGTATAGTTATGCACATCCACCTAACACAAAATACACATAATAGTAAGAATTGCATTGATCAGAAAAGAGAATGCAATATTATTTTACTCTAAAGTACTATGTGCTAACTTGATGCAACCCTTTTGAATATACTTTCCGGATGATTTAGAGTAGTCTGCTACCGTTTCTATGTGAGGGCAACTGAGATTGGTGAAGATAGTGTGAGTATTATCTCCAACATCACATAATACAACTTCAATGATTCAAAGTAATGGAAAGCTCAAGGTAGTTCCAAAGGAAATCCAATGAAGTAGGTTTTGAATTCAACTTTAACTTATGTATTTCTTTGCTCTGAGTAGTATAGATAGTGTTTCCAATATGTTGGGCTTCACCCTGTATAGTTATGCAGATCCACCTAACACAAAATCTACATAATAGTAAGTATTGCATTGATCAGAAAAGAGAATGTGATATTATTTTACTCTAAATTACTATGTGCTAACTTGATGCAACCCTTTTGAATACAGTTTCCCTATCATTGAGAGTAGTCTGCTTCCATTTCTATGTGAGTGCTACTGAGATTGGTGAAGATACTGTGAGCAATATCTCCAACATCACATAATACAACTTCAATGATTCAAAATAAAGGAAAGCTCAAGGTAGTTCTAATGGAAATCCAATGTAGTAGGTTCTTGAATTCAACCTCACTTTATGTATTCCTTTGCTGTGAGTAGTATAGATTGTGTTTCCATTAACTAAGCCTTCACTCTGTTTTGTTATGCACATCCACCTAATCCAAAATACACATAATAGGAAGTAATGCATTGATCAGAAAAGAGAATGCAATTTTATTTTACTCTAAAGTACTCTGTGTTAACTTGATGCAAACCTTTTCAATACACTTTCCCTATTATTTAGTGTAGTCTACTACCATTTTTATGTGTGTGCCACTGAAGTTGTTGAAGTCAGTATAAGATATATCTCTAACATCACATAATAGAACATCAGGGTTTCATAGCTGTAGAGATCTCTATGCAGTTCCAATGGAAATCCATTGTAGTAGGTTCTTGAATTCAACCTTACCTTATGTATTCCTTTGCTCTGAGTAGTATAGATTGTGTTTCCAATATATTAGGCTTCAACGTGTATAGTTATGCACATCCACCTAACACAAAATACACGTAATATGATGTATTGCATTGATCAGAAAAGGGAATTCGATATTATTTTACTCTAAATTACTATGTGCTAACTTGATGCAACCCGTTTCAATACACTTTCCCTATGATTTAGAGTAGTCTTCTACCATTTCTATGTGAGTGCTACTGAGATTGGTGAAGATAGTGTGAGCAATATCTCCAACATCACATAATAGAACTTCAATGATTCAATGTAATGGAAAGCTCAAGGTAGTTCTAATGGAAATCCAATTTAGTAGGTTCTTGAATTCAACCTCACTTTATGTATTCCTTTGCTGTGAGTAGTATAGATTGTGTTTCCATTAAATAAGCCTTCACTCTGTTTTGTTATGCACATCCACCTAACACAAAATACACATAATAGGAAGTAATGTATTGATCAGAAAAGAGAATGCAATTTTATTTTACTCTAAAGTACTATGTGTAAACTTGATGCAAACCTTTTTAATACACTTTCCCTATTATGTAGTGTAGTCTCCTAACATTTTTATGTGTGTGCCACTGAAGTTGTTGAAGTCAGTAAAAGATATATCTCTAACATCACATAATAGAACATCAGGGTTTCATAGGTATACAAATCTCAATGCAGTTCCAATGGAAATCCAATGTAGTAGGTTCTTGAATTCAACCTTGCCTTATGTATTCTTTTGCTCTGAGTAGTATAGATAGTTTCCAGTACGTTAGCCTTCACCCTGCATAGTTATGCACATCCACCTAACAAAAAATACACATAATGGTAAGCATTGCATTGATCAGAAAAGAGAATGCAATGTTATTTTACTTTAAAGTACTGTGTGCTAACTTGATGCAACCCTTTTGAATATACTTTCCCTATGATTTAGAGTAGTCTGCTACCATTTCTATGTGAGTGCTACAGAGATTGGTGAAGATACTGTGAGCAATCTCTCCAACATCACATAATACAACTTCAATGATTCAAAGAAATGGAAAGCTCAAGTTAGTTCTAATGGAAATCCAATGTAGTAGGTTCTTGAATTCAACCTCACTTTATGTATTCCTTTGCTGTGAGTAGTATAGATTGTGTTTCCATTAACTAAGCCTTCACTCTGCTTTGTTATGCACATCCACCTAGCACAAAATACACATAATAGTAAGTAATGCATTGATCAGAAAAGGGAATGCAATTTTATTTTACTCTAAAGTACTATGTGTTTACTTGATGCAAATCTTTTTAATACACTTTCCCTATCATTTAGTGTAGTCTACTACCATTTTTATGTGTGCGCCACTGAAGTTGTTGAAGTCAGTATAAGATATATCTCTAACATCACATAATAGAACATCAGGGTTTCATAGCTATACAAATCTCAATGCAGTTCCAATGGAAATACAAAGTAGTAGGTTCTTGAATTCAACCTTACCTTATGTATTCCTTTGCTCTGAGTAGTATAGATAGTGTTTCCAATATGTTAGGCTACACCGTGTATAGTTATGCACATCCACCTAACACAAAATACACATAATAGTAAGTATTGCATTGATCAGAAAAGAGAATGCGATATTATTTTACTCTAAATTACTATGTGCTAACTTGTTGCAACCCTTTTGAATACAGTTTCCCTAAAATTGAGAGTAGTCTGCTACCATTTCTATGTGAGTGCTACTGAGATTGGTGAAGATACTGTGAGCAATATCTCCAACATCACATAATACAACTTCAATGATTCAAAGTAATGGAAAGCTCAAGTTAGTTCTAATGGAAATCCAATGTAGTAGGTTCTTGAATTCAAACTCACTTTATGTATTCCTTTGCTGTGTGTAGTATAGATTGTGTTTCCACTAACTAAGCCTTCACTCTGTTTTGTTATGCACATCCACCTAATACAAAATACACATAATAGGAAGTAATGCATTGATCAGAAAAGAGAATGCAATTTTATTTTACTCTAAAGTACTCTGTGTTAACTTGATGCAAACCTTTTCAATACACTTTCCCTATTATTTAGTTTTGTCTACTACCATTTTTATGTGTGTGCCACTGAAGTTGATGAAGTCAGTATGAGATATATATCTAACATCACATAGTAGAACATCAGGGTTTCATAGCTATACAAATCTCAATGCAGTTCCAATGGAAATACAATGTAGTAGGTTCTTGAATTCAACCTTACCTTATGTATTCCTTTGCTCTGAGTAGTATAGATAGTGTTTCCAGTACGGTAGCCTTCACCCTGTATAGTTATGCACATCCACCTAACACAAAATACACATAATAGGAAGTATTGCATTGATCAGAAAAGTGAATGCAATATTATTTTACTCTAAAGTACTATGTGATAACTTGATGCAACCCTTTTGAATACACTTTCCCTATCATTGAGAGAAGTCTGCTACCATTTCTACGTGAGTGCTACTGAGATTAGTGAAGATAGTGTGAGCAATATCTCCAACATCACATAAAACAACTTCAATGATACAAAGCAATGGAAAGCTCAAGGTAGTTCTCATGTAAATGCAATGCACTAGTTTCTTGAATTCAACCTCACTTTATGTATTCCTTTGCTGTGAGTAGTATAGATTGTGTTTCGATTAACTAAGCCTTCACTCTGTTTTGTTATGCACATCCACCTAACACAAAATACACATAATAGTAAGTAATGCATTGATCAGAAAAGAGAATGCAATTTTATTTTACTCTAAAGTACTCTGTGTTAACTTGATGCAATCCTTTTCAATACACTTTCCCTATTATTTAGTGTAGTCTACCACCATTTTTATGTGTGTGCCACTGAAGTTGTTGAAGTCAGTATAAGATATATCTCTAACATCACATAATAGAACATCAGGTTTTCATAGCTATAGAAATCTCAATGCATTTCCAATGGAAATCCAATATAGTAGGTTCTTGAATTCAACCTTACCTTATGTATTCCTTTGCTCTGAGTAGTATAGATAGTGTTTCCAGTACGTTAGCCTTCACCCTGTATAGTTATGCACATCCACCTAACAGAAAATACACATAATAGTAAGAATTGCATTGATCAGAAAAGAGAATGCAATATTATTTTACTCTAAAGTACTATGTGCTAACTTGATGCAACCCTTTTGAATATACTTTCTGGATGATTTAGAGTAGTCTGCAACCGTTTCTATGTGAGGGCAACTGAGATTGGTGAAGATAGTGTGAGCATTATCTCCAACATCACATAATACAACAATGATTCAAAGTAATGGAAAGCTCAAGGTAGTTCCATTGGAAATCCAATGTAGTAGGTTCTTGAATTCAATCTCACTTTATGTATACCTTTACTGTGAGTAGTATAGATTGTGTTTCCATTAACTTAGCCTTTACTCTGTTTTGTTATGCACATCCACCTAACACAAAATACACATAATAGTAAGTAATACATTGATCAGAAAAGAGAATGCAATTTTATTTTACTCTAAAGTACTATGTGTTAACTTGATGCAAACCTTTTTAATACACTTTCCCTATCATTTAGTGTAGTCTACTATTATTTTCATGTGTGTGCCACTGAAGTTGTTCAAGTCAGTATAAGATATATCTCTAACATCACATAATAGAACATCAGGTTTTCATAGCTATAGAAATCTCAATGCATTTCCAATGGAAATCCAATGTAGTAGGTTCTTGAATTCAACCTTACCTTATGTATTCCTTTGCTCTGAGTAGTATAGATAGTGTTTCCAATATGTTAGGCTACACCGTGTATAGTTATGCACATCCACCTAACACAAAATACACATAATAGTAAGTATTGCATTGATCAGAAAAGAGAATGCGATATTATTTTACTCTAAATTACTATGTGCTAACTTGTTGCAACCCTTTTGAATACAGTTTCCCTAAAATTGAGAGTAGTCTGCTACCATTTCTATGTGAGTGCTACTGAGATTGGTGAAGATACTGTGAGCAATATCTCCAACATCACATAATACAACTTCAATGATTCAAAGTAATGGAAAGCTCAAGTTAGTTCTAATGGAAATCCAATGTAGTAGGTTCTTGAATTCAAACTCACTTTATGTATTCCTTTGCTGTGTGTAGTATAGATTGTGTTTCCACTAACTAAGCCTTCACTCTGTTTTGTTATGCACATCCACCTAATACAAAATACACATAATAGGAAGTAATGCATTGATCAGAAAAGAGAATGCAATTTTATTTTACTCTAAAGTACTCTGTGTTAACTTGATGCAAACCTTTTCAATACACTTTCCCTATTATTTAGTTTTGTCTACTACCATTTTTATGTGTGTGCCACTGAAGTTGATGAAGTCAGTATGAGATATATATCTAACATCACATAGTAGAACATCAGGGTTTCATAGCTATACAAATCTCAATGCAGTTCCAATGGAAATACAATGTAGTAGGTTCTTGAATTCAACCTTACCTTATGTATTCCTTTGCTCTGAGTAGTATAGATAGTGTTTCCAGTACGTTAGCCTTCACCCTGTATAGTTATGCACATCCACCTAACACAAAATACACATAATAGGAAGTATTGCATTGATCAGAAAAGTGAATGCAATATTATTTTACTCTAAAGTACTATGTGATAACTTGATGCAACCCTTTTGAATACACTTTCCCTATCATTGAGAGAAGTCTGCTACCATTTCTACGTGAGTGCTACTGAGATTAGTGAAGATAGTGTGAGCAATATCTCCAACATCACATAAAACAACTTCAATGATACAAAGCAATGGAAAGCTCAAGGTAGTTCTCATGTAAATGCAATGCACTAGTTTCTTGAATTCAACCTCACTTTATGTATTCCTTTGCTGTGAGTAGTATAGATTGTGTTTCGATTAACTAAGCCTTCACTCTGTTTTGTTATGCACATCCACCTAACACAAAATACACATAATAGTAAGTAATGCATTGATCAGAAAAGAGAATGCAATTTTATTTTACTCTAAAGTACTCTGTGTTAACTTGATGCAATCCTTTTCCATACACTTTCCCTATTATTTAGTGTAGTCTACCACCATTTTTATGTGTGTGCCACTGAAGTTGTTGAAGTCAGTATAAGATATATCTCTAACATCACATAATAGAACATCAGGTTTTCATAGCTATAGAAATCTCAATGCATTTCCAATGGAAATCCAATGTAGTAGGTTCTTGAATTCAACCTTACCTTATGTATTCCTTTGCTCTGAGTAGTATAGATAGTGTTTCCAGTACGTTAGCCTTCACCCTGTATAGTTATGCACATCCACCTAACAGAAAATACACATAATAGTAAGAATTGCATTGATCAGAAAAGAGAATGCAATATTATTTTACTCTAAAGTACTATGTGCTAACTTGATGCAACCCTTTTGAATATACTTTCTGGATGATTTAGAGTAGTCTGCAACCGTTTCTATGTGAGGGCAACTGAGATTGGTGAAGATAGTGTGAGCATTATCTCCAACATCACATAATACAACAATGATTCAAAGTAATGGAAAGCTCAAGGTAGTTCCATTGGAAATCCAATGTAGTAGGTTCTTGAATTCAATCTCACTTTATGTATACCTTTACTGTGAGTAGTATAGATTGTGTTTCCATTAACTTAGCCTTTACTCTGTTTTGTTATGCACATCCACCTAACACAAAATACACATAATAGTAAGTAATACATTGATCAGAAAAGAGAATGCAATTTTATTTTACTCTAAAGTACTATGTGTTAACTTGATGCAAACCTTTTTAATACACTTTCCCTATCATTTAGTGTAGTCTACTATTATTTTCATGTGTGTGCCACTGAAGTTGTTCAAGTCAGTGTAAGATATATCTCTAACATCACGTAATAGAACATCAGGGTTTCACAGCTGTACAAATCTCAATGCAGTTCCAATGGAAATCCAGTGTAGTAGGTTCTTGAATTCAACCTTACCTTATGTATTCCTTTGCTCTGAGTAGTATAGATTGTGTTTCCAGTGCGTTAGCCTTCACCCTGTATAGTTATGCACATCCACCTAACACAAAATACACTTAATAGTAAGTATTGCATTGATCAGAAAAGAGAATGCAATATTATTTTACGCTAAAGTACGATGTGCTAACATGATGCAACCCTTTTGAACATACTTTCCCTATGATTTAGAGTAGTCTGCTACCGTTTCTATGTGAGTGCTACTGAGATTGGTGAAGATAGTGTGAGCATTATCTCCAACATCACATAATACAACTTCAATGATTCAAAGTAATGGAAAGCTCAAGGTAGTTCCAAAGGAAATCCAATGAAGTAGGTTTTGAATTCAACTTTAACTTATGTATTTCTTTGCTCTGAGTAGTATAGATAGTGTTTCCAATATGTTAGGCTTCACCCTGTATAGTTATGCAGATCCAACTAACACAAAATCTACATAATAGTAAGTATTGCATTGATCAGAAAAGAGAATGTGATATTATTTTACTCTAAATTACTATGTGCTAACTTGATGCAAACATTTTGAATACACTTTCCCTGTCATTGAGAGTAGTCTGCTACCATTTCTATGTGTGTGCTACTGAGATTGGTGAAGATAGTGTGAGCAATATCTCCAACATCACATAATACAACTTCAATGATTCAAAGTAATGGAAAGCTCAAGGTAGTTCCAATGGAAATCCAATGTAGTAGGTTCTTGAATTCAACCTCACTTTATGTATTCCTTTGCTGTGAGTAGTATAGATTGTGTTTCCATTAACTAAGCCTTCACTCTGCTTTGTTATGCACATCCACCTAACACAAAATACACATAATAGTAAGTAATGCATTGGTCAGAAAAGGGAATGCAATTTTATTTTACTCTAAAGTACTATGTGTTTACTTGATGCAAACCTTTTTAATACACTTTCCCTATCATTTAGTGTAGTCTACTACCATTTTTATGTGTGCGCCACTGAAGTTGTTGAAGTCAGTATAAGATATATCTCTAACATCACATAATAGAACATCAGGGTTTCATAGCTATACAAATATCAATGCAGTTCCAATGGAAATACAATGTAGTAGGTTCTTGAATTCATCCTTACCTTATGTATTCCTTTGCTCTGAGTAGCAGAGATAGTGTTTCCAATATGTTAGGCTTCACCGTGTATAGTTATGCACATCCACCTAACACAAAATATACATAATACTAGGTATTGCATTGATCAGAAAAGAGAATGCGATATTATTTTACTCTAAATTACTATGTGCTAACTTGATGCAACCCTTTTGAATACAGTTTACCTATCATTGAGAGTAGTCTGCTTCCATTTCTATGTGAGTGCTACTGAGATTGGTGAAGATACTGTGAGCAATAACTCCAACATCACATAATACAACTTCAATGATTCAAAATAAAGGAAAGCTCAAGGTAGTTCTAATGGAAATCCAATGTAGTAGGTTCTTGAATTCAACCTCACTTTATGTATTCCTTTGCTGTTAGTAGTATAGATTGTGTTTCCATTAACTAAGCCTTCACTCTGTTTTGTTATGCACATCCACCTAATACAAAATACACATAATAGGAAGTAAAGCATTGATCAGAAAAGAGAATGCAATTTTATTTTACTCTAAAGTACTCTGTGTTAACTTGATGCAAACCTTTTCAATACACTTTCCCTATTATTTAGTGTAGTCTACTACCATTTTTATGTGTGTGCCACTGAAGTTGTTGAAGTCAGTATAAGATATATCTCTAACATCACATAATAGAACATCAGGGTTTCATAGCTGTAGAGATCTCTATGCAGTTCCAATGGAAATCCATTGTAGTAGGTTCTTGAATTCAACCTTACCTTATGTATTCCTTTGCTCTGAGTAGTATAGATTGTGTTTCCAATATATTAGGCTTCAACATGTATAGTTATGCACATCCACCTAACACAAAATACACGTAATATGATGTATTGCATTGATCAGAAAAGGGAATTCGATATTATTTTACTCTAAATTACTATGTGCTAACTTGATGCAACCCTTTTCAATACACTTTCCCTATGATATAGAGTAGTCTGCTACCGTTACTATGTGAGTGCTACTGAGGTTGGTGAAGATAGTGTGAGCATTATCTCCAACATCACATAATACAACTTCAATGATTCCAAGTAATGGAAAGCTCAAGGTAGTTCCAATGGAAATCCAATGTAGTAGGTTCTTGAATTCAACTTCACTTTATGTATTCCTTTGCTGTGAGTAGTATAGATTGTGTTTCCATTAACTAAGCCTTCACTCTGTTTTGTTATGCACATCCACCTAACACAAAATACACATAATAGGAAGTAATGTATTGATCAGAAAAGAGATTGCAATTTTATTTTACTCTAAAGTACTATGTGTAAACTTGATGCAAACCTTTTTAATACACTTTCCCTATTATGTAGTGTAGTCTCCTAAAATTTTTATGTGTGTGCCACTGAAGTTGTTGAAGTCAGTAAAAGATATATCTCTAACATCACATAATAGAACATCAGGGTTTCATAGGTATACAAATCTCAATGCAGTTCCAATGGAAATCCAATGTAGTAGGTTCTTGAATTCAACCTTGCCTTATGTATTCTTTTGCTCTGAGTAGTATAGAGAGTTTCCAGTACGTTAGCCTTCACCCTGCATAGTTATGCACATCCACCTAACAAAAAATACACATAATGGTAAGCATTGCATTGATCAGAAAAGAGAATGCAATGTTATTTTACTTTAAAGTACTGTGTGCTAACTTGATGCAACCCTTTTGAATATACTTTCCCTATGATTTAGAGTAGTCTGCTACCATTTCTATGTGAGTGCTACAGAGATTGGTGAAGATACTGTGAGCAATATCTCCAACATCACATAATACAACTTCAATGATTCAAAGAAATGGAAAGCTCAAGTTAGTTCTAATGGAAATCCAATGTAGTAGGTTCTTGAATTCAACCTCACTTTATGTATTCCTTTGCTGTGAGTAGTATAGATTGTGTTTCCATTAACTAAGCCTTCACTCTGTTTTGTTATGCACATCCACCTAATACAAAATACACATAATAGGAAGTAATCCATTGATCAGAAAAGAGAATGTAATTTTATTTTACTCTAAAGTACTCTGTGTTAACTTGATGCAAACATTTTCAATACACTTTCCCTATTATTTAGTTTTGTCTACTACCATTTTAATGTGTGTGCCACTGAAGTTGTTGAAGTCAGCATGTGACATATATCTAACATCACATAATAGAACATCAGGGTTTCATAGCTATACAAATCTCAATGCAGTTCCAATGGAAATAGAATGTAGTAGGTTTTTGAATTCAACCTTACCTTATGTATTCCTTTGCACTGAGTAGTATAGAAAGTGTTTCCAGTACATTAGACTTCACCCTGTATAGTTATGCACATCCACCTAACACAAAAAACACATAATAGGAAGTATTGCATTGATCAGAAAAGAGAATGCAATTTTATTTTACTCTAAAGTACTATGTGCTAACTTGATGCAACCCTTTTGAATATACTTTCCCTATGATTTAGAGTAGTCTGCTACTGTTTCTATGTGTGTTCTACTGAGATTGGTGAAGATAGTGTGAGCAATATCTCCAACATCACATAATACAACTTCAATGATACAAAGCAATGGAAAGCTCAAGGTAGTTCTCATGTAAATGCAATGCACTAGTTTCTTGAATTCAACCTCACTTTATGTATTCCTTTGCTGTGAGTAGTATAGATTGTGTTTCCATTAAATAAGCCTTCACTCTGTTTTGTTATGCACATCCACCTAACACAAAATACACATAATAGGAAGTAATGTATTGATCAGAAAAGAGAATGCAATTTTATTTTACTCTAAAGTACTATGTGTAAACTTGATGCAAACCTTTTTAATACACTTTCCCTATTATGTAGTGTAGTCTCCTAACATTTTTATGTGTGTGCCACTGAAGTTGTTGAAGTCAGTAAAAGATATATCTCTAACATTACATAATAGAACATCAGGGTTTCATAGGTATACAAATCTCAATGCAGTTCCAATGGAAATCCAATGTAGTAGGTTCTTGAATTCAACCTTGCCTTATGTATTCTTTTGCTCTGAGTAGTATAGATAGTTTCCAGTACGTTAGCCTTCACCCTGCATAGTTATGCACATCCACCTAACAAAAAATACACATAATGGTAAGCATTGCATTGATCAGAAAAGCGAATGCAATGTTATTTTACTTTAAAGTACTGTGTGCTAACTTGATGCAACCCTTTTGAATATACTTTCCCTATGATTTAGAGTAGTCTGCTACCATTTCTATGTGAGTGCTACAGAGATTGGTGAAGATACTGTGAGCAATATCTCCAACATCACATAATACAACTTCAATGATTCAAAGAAATGGAAAGCTCAAGTTAGTTCTAATGGAAATCCAATGTAGTAGGTTCTTGAATTCAACCTCATTTTATGTATTCCTTTGCTGTGAGTAGTATAGATTGTGTTTCCATTAACTAAGCCTTCACTCTGTTTTGTTATGTACATCCACCTAATACAAAATACACATAATAGGAAGTAATCCATTGATCAGAAAAGAGAATGCAATTTTATTTTACTCTAAAGTACTCTGTGTTAACTTGATGCAAACATTTTCAATACACTTTCCCTATTATTTAGTTTTGTCTACTACCATTTTAATGTGTGTGCCACTGAAGTTGTTGATGTCAGCATGTGACATATATCTAACATCACATAATAGAACATCAGGGTTTCATAGCTATACAAATCTCAATGCAGTTCCAATGGAAATAGAATGTAGTAGGTTCTTGAATTCAACCTTACCTTATGTATTCCTTTGCTCTGAGTAGTATAGAAAGTGTTTCCAGTACATTAGCCTTCACCCTGTATAGTTATGCACATCCACCTAACACAAAAAACACATAATAGGAAGTATTGCATTGATCAGAAAAGAGAATGCAATTTTATTTTACTCTAAAGTAATATGTGCTAACTTGATGCAACCCTTTTGAATATACTTTCCCTATGATTTAGAGAAGTCTGCTACCATTTCTATGTGAGTGCTACTGAGGTTGGTGAAGATAGTGTGAGCATTATCTCCAACATCACATAATACAACTTCAATGATTCAAAGTAATGGAAAGCTCAAGGTAGTTCCAATGGAAATCCAATGTAGTAGGTTCTTGAATTCAACTTCACTTTATGTATTCCTTTGCTGTGAGTAGTATAGATTGTGTTTCCATTAACTAAGCCTTCACTCTGTTTTGTTATGCACATCCACCTAACACAAAATACACATAATAGGAAGTAATGTATTGATCAGAAAAGAGAATGCAATTTTATATTACTCTAAAGTACTATGTGTAAACTTGATGCAAACCTGTTTAATACACTTTCCCTATTATTTAGTGTAGTCTCCTAACATTTTTATGTGTGTGCCTCTGAAGTTGTTGAAGTCGGTATAAGATATATCTCTAACATCACATAATAGAACATCAGGGTTTCATAGCTATACAAATCTCAATGCAGTTCCAATGGAAATCCAGTGTAGTAGGTTGTTGAATTCAACCTTACCTTATGTATTCCTTTGCTCTGAGTAGTATAGATTGTGTTTCCAGTGCGTTAGCCTTCACCCTGTATAGTTATGCACATCCACCTAACACAAAATACACTTAATAGTAAGTATTGCATTGATCAGAAAAGAGAATGCAATATTATTTTACGCTAAAGTACGATGTGCTAACATGATGCAACCCTTTTGAACATACTTTCCCTATGATTTAGAGTAGTCTGCTACCTTTTCTATGTGAGTGCTACTGAGATTGGTGAAGATAGTGTGAGCATTATCTCCAACATCACATAATACAACTTCAATGATTCAAAGTAATGGAAAGCTCAAGGTAGTTCCAAAGGAAATCCAATGAAGTATGTTATGAATTCAACTTGACCTTATGTATTTCTTTGCTCTGAGTAGTATAGATTGTGTTTCCAATATGTTAGGCTTCAACGTGTATAGTTATGCACATCCACCTAACACAAAATACACGTAATATGATGTATTGCATTGATCAGAAAAGGGAATGAGATATTATTTTACTCTAAATTACTATGTGCTAACTTGATGCAACCCTTTTGAATACACTTTCCCTATCATTGAGAGTAGTCTGCTACCATTTCTATGTGAGTGCTACTGAGATTGGTGAAGATACTGTGAGCAATATCTCGAACATCACATAATACAACTTCAATGATACAAAGCAATGGAAAGCTCAAGGTAGTTCTCATGTAAATGCAATGCACTAGTTTCTTGAATTCAACATCACTTTATGTATTCCTTTGCTGTGAGTAGTATAGATTGTGTTTCCATTAACTAAGCCTTCACTCTGTTTAGTTATGCACATCCACCTAACACAAAATACACATAATAGTAAGTATTTCATTGATCAGAAAAGAGAATGCAATATTATTTTACTCTAAAGTACTATGTGCTAACTTGATGCAACCCTTTTGAATATACTTTCCCTATGATTTAGAGTAGTCTGCTACTGTTTCTATGTGTGTTCTACTGAGATTGGTGAAGATAGTGTGAGCAATATCTCCAACATCACATAATACAACTTCAATGATACAAAGCAATGGAAAGCTCAAGGTAGTTCTCATGTAAATGCAATGCACTAGTTTCTTGAATTCAACCTCACTTTATGTATTCCTTTGCTGTGAGTAGTATAGATTGTGTTTCCATTAAATAAGCCTTCACTCTGTTTTGTTATGCACATCCACCTAACACAAAATACACATAATAGGAAGTAATGTATTGATCAGAAAAGAGAATGCAATTTTATTTTACTCTAAAGTACTATGTGTAAACTTGATGCAAACCTTTTTAATACACTTTCCCTATTATGTAGTGTAGTCTCCTAAAATTTTTATGTGTGTGCCACTGAAGTTGTTGAAGTCAGTAAAAGATATATCTCTAACATCACATAATAGAACATCAGGGTTTCATAGGTATACAAATCTCAATGCAGTTCCAATGGAAATCCAATGTAGTAGGTTCTTGAATTCAACCTTGCCTTATGTATTCTTTTGCTCTGAGTAGTATAGATAGTTTCCAGTACGTTAGCCTTCACCCTGCATAGTTATGCACATCCACCTAACAAAAAATACACATAATGGTAAGCATTGCATTGATCAGAAAAGAGAATGCAATGTTATTTTACTTTAAAGTACTGTGTGCTAACTTGATGCAACCCTTTTGAATATACTTTCCCTATGATTTAGAGTAGTCTGCTACCATTTCTATGTGAGTGCTACAGAGATTGGTGAAGATACTGTGAGCAATATCTCCAACATCACATAATACAACTTCAATGATTCAAAGAAATGGAAAGCTCAAGTTAGTTCTAATGGAAATCCAATGTAGTAGGTTCTTGAATTCAACCTCACTTTATGTATTCCTTTGCTGTGAGTAGTATAGATTGTGTTTCCATTAACTAAGCCTTCACTCTGTTTTGTTATGCACATCCACCTAATACAAAATACACATAATAGGAAGTAATCCATTGATCAGAAAAGAGAATGCAATTTTATTTTACTCTAAAGTACTCTGTGTTAACTTGATGCAAACATTTTCAATACACTTTCCCTATTATTTAGTTTTGTCTACTACCATTTTAATGTGTGTGCCACTGAATTGTTGAAGTCAGCATGTGACATATATCTAACATCACATAATAGAACATCAGGGTTTCATAGCTATACAAATCTCAATGCAGTTCCAATGGAAATAGAATGTAGTAGGTTCTTGAATTCAACCTTACCTTATGTATTCCTTTGCTCTGAGTAGTATAGAAAGTGTTTCCAGTACATTAGCCTTCACCCTGTATAGTTATGCACATCCACCTAACACAAAAAACACATAATAGGAAGTATTGCATTGATCAGAAAAGAGAATGCAATTTTATTTTACTCTAAAGTAATATGTGCTAACTTGATGCAACCCTTTTGAATATACTTTCCCTATGATTTAGAGAAGTCTGCTACCATTTCTATGTGAGTGCTACTGAGATTGGTGAAGATAGTGTGAGCATTATCTCCAACATCACATAATACAACTTCAATGATTCAAAGTAATGGAAAGCTCAAGGTAGTTCCAATGGAAATCCAATGTAGTAGGTTCTTGAATTCAACTTCACTTTATGTATTCCTTTGCTGTGAGTAGTAAAGATTGTGTTTCCATTAACTAAGCCTTCACTCTGTTTTGTTATGCACATCCACCTAACACAAAATACACATAATAGGAAGTAATGTATTGATCAGAAAAGAGAATGCAATTTTATATTACTCTAAAGTACTATGTGTAAACTTGATGCAAACCTTTTTAATACACTTTCCCTATTATTTAGTGTAGTCTCCTAACATTTTTATGTGTGTGCCTCTGAAGTTGTTGAAGTCGGTATAAGATATATCTCTAACATCACATAATAGAACATCAGGGTTTCATAGCTATACAAATCTCAATGCAGTTCCAATGGAAATCCAGTGTAGTAGGTTCTTGAATTCAACCTTACCTTATGTATTCCTTTGCTCTGAGTAGTATAGATTGTGTTTCCAGTGCGTTAGCCTTCACCCTGTATAGTTATGCACATCCACCTAACACAAAATACACTTAATAGTAAGTATTGCATTGATCAGAAAAGAGAATGCAATATTATTTTACGCTAAAGTACGATGTGCTAACATGATGCAACCCTTTTGAACATACTTTCCCTATGATTTAGAGTAGTCTGCTACCTTTTCTATGTGAGTGCTACTGAGATTGGTGAAGATAGTGTGAGCATTATCTCCAACATCACATAATACAACTTCAATGATTCAAAGTAATGGAAAGCTCAAGGTAGTTCCAAAGGAAATCCAATGAAGTATGTTATGAATTCAACTTGACCTTATGTATTTCTTTGCTCTGAGTAGTATAGATTGTGTTTCCAATATGTTAGGCTTCAACGTGTATAGTTATGCACATCCACCTAACACAAAATACACGTAATATGATGTATTGCATTGATCAGAAAAGGGAATGAGATATTATTTTACTCTAAATTACTATGTGCTAACTTGATGCAACCCTTTTGAATACACTTTCCCTATCATTGAGAGAAGTCTGCTACCATTTCTATGTGAGTGCTACTGAGATTGGTGAAGATACTGTGAGCAATATCTCGAACATCACATAATACAACTTCAATGATACAAAGCAATGGAAAGCTCAAGGTTGTTCTCATGTAAATGCAATGCACTAGTTTCTTGAATTCAACATCACTTTATGTATTCCTTTGCTGTGAGTAGTATAGATTGTGTTTCCATTAACTAAGCATTCACTCTGTTTTGTTATGCACATCCACCTAACAAAAAATACACATAATAGTAAGTAATGCATTGATCAGAAAAGAGAATGCAATTTTATTTTACACTGAAGTATTATGTGTTAACATGATGCAAACCTTTTTAATACACTTTCCCTATCATTTAGTGTAGTCTACTACCGTTTTTATGTGTGTGCCACTGAAGTTGTTGAAGTCAGTATAAGATATATCTCTAACATCACATAATAGAACATCAGGGTTTCATAGCTATACAAATCTCAATGCAGTTCCAATGGAAATACAATGTAGTAGTTTCTTGAATTCAACCTTACCTTATGTATTCCTTTGCTCTGAGTAGTATAGATCGTGTTTCCAATATGTTAGGCTTCACCGTGTATAGTTATGCACATCCACCTAACACAAAATATACATAATACTAGGTATTGCATTGATCAGAAAAGAGAATGCGATATTATTTTACTCTAAATTACTATGTGCTAACTTGATGCAACCCTTTTGAATACAGTTTCCCTATCATTGAGAGTAGTCTGCTTCCATTTCTATGTGAGTGCTACTGAGATTGGTGAAGATACTGTGAGCAATATCTCCAACATCACATAATACAACTTCAATGATTCAAAATAAAGGAAAGCTCAAGGTAGTTCTAATGGAAATCCAATGTAGTAGGTTCTTGAATTCAACCTCACTTTATGTATTCCTTTGCTGTGAGTAGTATAGATTGTGTTTCCATTAACTAAGCCTTCACTCTGTTTTGTTATGCACATCCACCTAATAGAAAATACACATAATAGGAAGTAATGCATTGATCAGAAAAGAGAATGCAATTTTATTTTACTCTAAAGTACTCTGTGTTAACTTGATGCAAACCTTTTCAAAACACTTTCCCTATTATTTAGTGTAGTCTACTACCATTTTTATGTGTGTGCCACTGAAGTTGTTGAAGTCAGTATAAGATATATCTCTAACATCACATAATAGAACATCAGGGTTTCATAGCTGTAGAGATCTCTATGCAGTTCCAATGGAAATCCATTGTAGTAGGTTCTTGAATTCAACCTTACCTTCTGTATTCCTTTGCTCTGAGTAGTATAAATTGTGTTTCCAATATATTAGGCTTCAACGTGTATAGTTATGCACATCCACCTAACACAAAATACACGTAATATGATGTATTGCATTGATCAGAAAAGGGAATTCGATATTATTTTACTCTAAATTACTATGTGCTAACTTGATGCAACCCTTTTCAATACACTTTCCCTATGATTTAGAGTAGTCTGCTACCGTTACTATGTGAGTGCAACTGAGATTGGTGAAGATAGTGTGAGCATTATCTCCAACATCACATAATACAACTTCAATGATTCCAAGTAATGGAAATCTCAAGGTAGTTCCAATGGAAATCCAATGTAGTAGGTTATGAATTCAACCTTACCTTATGTATTTCTTTGCTCTGAGTTGTATAGATTGTGTTTCCAATAAATTAGCCTTCACCCTGTATAGTTATGCAGATCCACCTAACACAAAACAGACATAATAGTAAGTATTGCATTGATGAGAAAAGAGAATGCAATATTATTTTACTCTAAAGTACTATGTGCTAACTTGATGCAACCCTTTTGAATATACTTTCCCTATCATTTAGTGTAGTCTACTACCATTTTTATGTGTGCGCCACTGAAGTTGTTGAAGTCAGTATAAGATATATCTCTAACATCACATAATAGAACATCAGGGTTTCATAGCTATACAAATCTCAATGCAGTTCCAATGGAAATACAATGTAGTAGGTTCTTGAATTCAACCTTACCTTATGTATTCCTTTGCTCTGAGTAGTATAGATAGTGTTTCCAATATGTTAGGCTTCACCGTGTATAGTTATGCACATCCACCTAACACAAAATATACATAATACTAGCTATTGCATTGATCAGAAAAGAGAATGCGATATTATTTTACTCTAAATTACTATGTGCTAACTTGATGCAACCCTTTTGAATACAGTTTCCCTATCATTGAGAGTAGTCTGCTTCCATTTCTATGTGAGTGCTACTGAGATTGGTGAAGATACTGTGAGCAATATCTCCAACATCACATAATACAACTTCAATGATTCAAAATAAAGGAAAGCTCAAGGTAGTTCTCATGTAAATGCAATGCACTAGTTTCTTGCATTCAACCTCACTTTATGTATTCCTTTGCTGTGAGTAGTATAGATTGTGTTTCCATTAAATAAGCCTTCACTCTGTTTTGTTATGCACATCCACCTAACACAAAATACACATAATAGGAAGTAATGTATTGATCAGAAAAGAGAATGCAATTTTATTTTACTCTAAAGAACTATGTGTAAACTTGATGCAAACCTTTTTAATACACTTTCCCTATTATTTTGTGTAGTCTACTACCATTTTTATGTGTGTGCCACTGAAGTTGTTGAAGTCAGTAAAAGATATATCTCTAACATCACATAATAGAACATCAGGGTTTCATAGGTATACAAATCTCAATGCAGTTCCAATGGAAATCCAATGTAGTAGGTTCTTGAATTCAACCTTACCTTATGTATTCTTTTGCTCTGAGTAGTATAGATAGTTTCCAGTACGTTAGCCTTCACCCTGTGTAGTTATGCACATCCACCTAACACAAAATACACATAATAGGAAGTATTGCATTGATCAGAAAAGAGAATGCAATATTATTTTACTCTAAAGTACTATGTGCTAACTTGATGCAACCCTTTTGAATACACTTTCCCTATCATTGGGAGAAGTCTGCAACCATTTCTATGTGAGTGCTACTGAGATTGGTGAAGATAGTGTGAGCAATATCTCCAACATCACATAATACAACTTCAATGATACAAAGCAATGGAAAGCTCAAGGTAGTTCTCATGTAAATGCAATGCACTAGTTTCTTGTATTCAACCTCACTGTAAGTATTCCTTTGCTGTGGGTAGTATAGATTGTGTTTCCATTAACTAAGCCTTCACTCTGTTTTGTTATGCACATCCACCTAACACAAAATACACATAATAGTAAGTAATGCATTGATCAGAAAAGGGAATGCAATTTTATTTTATTCTAAAGTACTCTGTGTTAACTTGATGCAAATCTTTTCAATACACTTTCCCTATTATTTTGTGTAGTCTACTACCATTTTTATGTGTGTGCCACTGAAGTTGTTGAAGTCAGTATAAGATATATATCTAACATCACATAATAGAACATCAGCGTTTCATAGCTATACAAATCTCAATGCAGTTCCAATGGAAATCCAATGTAGTAGGTTCTTGAATTCAACCTTACCTTATGTATTCATTTGCTCTGAGTAGTATAGATAGTGTTTCCAGTACGTTAGCCTTCACCCTGTGTAGTTATGCACATCCACCTAACACAAAATACACATAATAGGAAGTATTGCATTGATCAGAAAAGAGAATGCAATATTATTTTACTCTAAAGTACTATGTGCTAACTTGATGCAACCCTTTTGAATACACTTTCCCTATCATTGGGAGAAGTCTGCAACCATTTCTATGTGAGTGCTACTGAGATTGGTGAAGATAGTGTGAGCAATATCTCCAACATCACATAATACAACTTCAATGATACAAAGCAATGGAAAGCTCAAGGTAGTTCTCATGTAAATGCAATGCACTAGTTTCTTGTATTCAACCTCACTGTAAGTATTCCTTTGCTGTGGGTAGTATAGATTGTGTTTCCATTAACTAAGCCTTCACTCTGTTTTGTTATGCACATCCACCTAACACAAAATACACATAATAGTAAGTAATGCATTGATCAGAAAAGGGAATGCAATTTTATTTTATTCTAAAGTACTATGTGTTTACTTGATGCAAATCTTTTTAATACACTTTCCGTATCATTTAGTGTAGTCTACTACCATTTTTATGTGTGCGCCACTGAAGTTGTTGAAGTCAGTATAAGATATATCTCTAACATCACATAATAGAACATCAGGGTTTCATAGCTATACAAATCTCAATGCAGTTCCAATGGAAATACAATGTAGTAGTTTCTTGAATTCAACCTTACCTTATGTATTCCTTTGCTCTGAGTAGTATAGATAGTGTTTCCAATATGTTAGGCTTCACCGTGTATAGTTATGCACATCCACCTAACACAAAATACACATAATAGTAAGTATTGCATTGATCAGAAAAGAGAATGCGATATTATTTTACTCTAAATTACTATGTGCTAACATGATGCAACCCTTTTGAATACACTTTCCCTGTCATTGAGAGTAGTCTGCTACCATTTCTATGTGAGTGCTACTGAGATTGGTGAAGATACTGTGACCAATATCTCCAACATCACATAATACAACTTCAATGATTCCAAGTAATGGAAAGCTCAAGGTCGTTGCAATGGAAATCCAATGTAGTAGCTTATGAATTCAACCTTACTTTATGTATTCCTTTGCTCTGAGTAGTATAGACTGTGTTTCCATTAACTAAGCCTTCACTCTGTTTTGTTATGCACATCCACCTAATACAAAATACACATAATAGGAAGTAATGTATTGATCAGAAAAGAGAATGCAATTTTATTTTACTCTAAAGTACTCTGTGTTAACTTGATGCAAACCTGTTCAATACACTTTCCCAATTATTTAGTGTAGTCTACTACCATTTTTATGTGTGTGTCACTGAAGTTGTTGAAGTCAGTATAAGGTATATATCTAACATCACATAATAGAACATCAGCGTTTCATAGCTATACAAATCTCAATGCAGTTCCAATGGAAATCCAATGTAGTAGGTTCTTGAATTCAACCTTACCTTATGTATTCCTTTGCTCTGAGTAGTATAGATAGTGTTTCCAGTACGTCAGCCTTCACCCTGTATAGTTATGCACATCCACCTAACACAAAATACACATAATAGTATTGCATTGATCAGAAAAGGGAAAGCGATATTATTTTACTCTAAAGTACTCTGTGCTAACTTGATGCAACCCTTTTGAATATACTTTCCCTATGATTTAGAGTAGTCTGCTACCGTTTCTATGTGTGTGCTACTGAGATTGGTGAAGATAGTGTGATCAATATCTCCAACATCACATAATACAACTTCAATGATACAAAGCAATGGAAAGCTCAAGGTAGTTCTCATGTAAATGCAATGCACTAGTTTCTTGAATTCAACCTCACTTGATGTATTCCTTTGCTGTGAGTAGTATAGATTGTGTTTCCATTAACTAAGCCTTCACTCTGTTTTGTTATGCACATCCACCTAACACAAAATACACATAATAGTAAGTATTGCATTGATCAGAGAAGAGAATGCAATATTATTTTACTCTAAAGTACTATGTGATAACTTGATGCAACCCTTTTGAATACACTTTCCCTATCATTGAGAGAAGTCTGCTACCATTTCTATGTGAGTGCTACTGAGATTGGTGAAGATAGTGTGAGCAATATCTCCAACATCACATAATACAACTTCAATGATACAAAGCAATGGAAAGCTCAAGGTAGTTCTCATGTAAATGCAATGCACTAGTTTCTTGTATTCAACCTCACTGTAAGTATTCCTTTGCTATGAGTAGTATAGATTGTGTTTCCATTAACTAAGCCTTCACTCTGTTTTCTTATGCACATCCACCTAACACAAAATACACATAATAGGAAGTAATGCATTGATCAGAAATGAGAATGCAATTTTATTTTACTCTAAAGTACTATGTGTAAACTTGATGCAAACCTTTTTAAATCACTTTCCCTATTATTTAGTGTAGTCTACTAACATTTTTATGTGTGTGCCACTGAAGTTGTTGAAGTCAGTATAAGATAAATCTCTAACATCACATAATAGAACATCAGGGTTTCACAGCTATACAAATCTCAATGCATTTCCAATGGAAATCCAATGTAGTAGGTTCTTGAATTCAACCTTACCTTATGTATTCCTTTGCTCTGAGTAGTATAGATAGTGTTTCCAGTACGTTAGCCTTCACCCTGTATAGTTATGCACATCCACCTAACACAAAATACACATAATAGTAAGTATTTCATTGATCAGAAAAGAGAATGCAATATAATTTTACTCTAAAGTACTATGTGCTAACTTGATGCAACCCTTTTGAATATACTTTCCCCATGATTTAGAGTAGTCTGCTACCGTTTCTATGTGAGGGCTACTGAGATTGGTGAAGATAGTGTGAGCATTATCTCCAACATCACATAATACAACAATGATTCAAAGTAATGGAAAGCTCAGGGTAGTTCAATTGGAAATCCAAAGTAGTAGGTTCTTGAATTCAATCTCACTTTATGTATTGCTTTGCTGTGAGTAGTATAGATTGTGCTTCCATTAACTTAGCCTTTACTCTGTTTTGTTATGCACATCCACCTAACACAGAATACACATAATAGTAAGTCATGCATTGATCAGAAATGAGAATGCAATTTTATTTTACTCTAAAGTACTATGTGTTAACTTGATGCAAACCTTTTTAATACACTTTCCCTATCATTTAGTGTAGTCTACTACCATTTTCCTGTGTGTGCCACTGAAGTTGTTCAAGTCAGTATAAGATATATCTCTAACATCACATAATAGAACATCAGGGTTTCATAGCTGTACAAATCTCAATGCAGTTCCAATGGAAATCCAGTGTAGTAGGTTCTTGAATTCAACCTTACCTTATGTATTTCTTTGCTCTGAGTAGTATAGATTGTGTTTCCAATAAATTAGCCTTCACCCTGTATAGTTTCGCAGATCCACCTAACACAAAATATACATAATACTAAGTATTGCATTGATCAGAAAAGAGAATGCGATATTATTTTACTCTACATTACTATGTGCTAACTTGATGCAACCCTTTTGAATACACTTTCCCTATGATTTAGAGTAGTCTGCTACCATTTCTATGTGAGTGCTACTGAGATTGGTGAAGATAGTGTGAGCATTATCTCCAACATCACATAATACAACTTCAATGATTCAAAGTAATGGAAAGCTCAAGGTAGTTCCAATGGAAATCCAATGTAGTAGGTTCTTGAATTCAACCTCACTTTATGTATTCCTTTGCTGTGAGTAGTATAGATTGTGTTTCCATTAACTAAGCATTCACTCTGTTTTGTTATGCACATCCACCTAACCCAAAATACACATAATAGGAAGTAATGCATTGATCAGAAAAGAGAATGCAATTTTATTTTACTCTAAAGTACTCTGTGTTAACTTGATGCAAACCTGTTCAATACACTTTCCCTATTATTTAGTGTAGTCTACTACCATTTTTATGTGTGTGTCACTGAAGTTGTTGAAGTCAGTATAAGGTATATATCTAACATCACATAATAGAACATCAGCGTTTCATAGCTATACAAATCTCAATGCAGTTCCAATGGAAATCCAATGTAGTAGGTTCTTGAATTCAACCTTACCTTATGTATTCCTTTGCTCTGAGTAGTATAGATAGTGTTTCCAGTACGTCAGCCTTCACCCGGTATAGTTATGCACATCCACCTAACACAAAATACACATAATAGTATTGCATTGATCAGAAAAGGGAATGCGATATTATTTTACTCTAAAGTACTCTGTGCTAACTTGATGTAACCCTTTTGAATATACTTTCCCTATGATTTAGTGTAGTCTACTAACGTTTTTATGTGTGTGCCACTGAAGTTGTTGAAGTCAGTATAAGATATATCTCTAACATCACATAATAGAACATCAGGGTTTCATAGCTATACAAATCTCAATGCATTTCCAATGGAAATCCAATGTAGTAGGTTCTTGAATTCAACCTTACCTTATGTATTCCTTTGCTCTGAGTAGTATAGATAGAGTTTCCAGAACGTTAGCCTTCACCCTGTATAGTTATGCACATCCACCTAACACAAAATACACATATGATGTATTGCATTGATCAGAAAAGGGAATGCGATATTATTTTACTCTAAATTACTATGTGCTAACTTGATGCAACCCTTTTGAATACACTTTCCCTATCATTGAGAGTAGTCTGCTACCATTTCTATGTGAGTGCTACTGAGATTGGTGAAGATACTGTGAGCAATATCTCCAACATCACATAATACAACTTCAATGATTCAAAGTAATGGAAAGCTCAAGGCAGTTCCAATGGAAATCCAATGTAGTAGGTTCTTGAATTCAACCTCACTTTATGTATTCCTTTGCTGTGAGTAGTATAGATTGTGTTTCCATTAACTAAGCCTTCACGTTGTTTTGTTATGCACATCCACCTAACCCAAAATACACATAATAGGAAGTAATGCATTGATCAGAAAAGAGAATGCAATTTTATTTTACTCTAAAGTACTCTGTGTTAACTTGATGCAAACCTGTTCAATACACTTTCCCTATTATTTAGTGTAGTCTACTACCATTTTTATGTGTGTGTCACTGAAGTTGATGAAGTCAGTATAAGGTATATATCTAACATCACATAATAGAACATCAGCGTTTCATAGCTATACAAATCTCAATGCAGTTCCAATGGAAATCCAATGTAGTAGGTTCTTGAATTCAACCTTACCTTATGTATTCCTTTGCTCTGAGTAGTATAGATAGTGTTTCCAGTACGTCAGCCTTCACCCGGTATAGTTATGCACATCCACCTAACACAAAATACACATAATAGTATTGCATTGATCAGAAAAGGGAATGCGATATTATTTTACTCTAAAGTACTCTGTGCTAACTTGATGCAACCCTTTTGAATATACTTTCCCTATGATTTAGAGTAGTCTGCTATCGTTTCTATGTGTGTGCTACTGAGATTGGTGAAGATAGTGTGAGCAATATCTCCAACATCACATAATACAACTTCAATGATACAAAGCAATGGAAAGCTCAAGGTAGTTCTCATGTAAATGCAATGCACTAGTTTCTTGTATTCAACCTCAATTTAAGTATTCCTTTGCTGTGAGTAGTATAGATTGTGTTTCCATTAACTAAGGCTTCACTCTGTTTTGTTATGCACATCCACCTAACACAAAATACACATAATAGGAAGTAATGCATTGATCAGAAATGAGAATGCAATTTTATTTTTCTCTAAAGTACTATGTGTAAACTTGATGCAAACCTTTTTAATACACTTTCCCTATTATTTAGTGTAGTCTACTAACATTTTTATGTGTGTGCCACTGAAGTTGTTGAAGTCAGTATAAGATATATCTCTAACATCACATAATAGAACATCAGGGTTTCATAGCTATACAAATCTCAATGCATTTCCAATGGAAATACAATGTAGTAGGTTCTTGAATTCAACCTTACCTTATGTATTCCTTTGCTCTGAGTAGTATAGATAGAGTTTCCAGAACGTTAGCCTTCACCCTGTATAGTTATGCACATCCACCTAACACAAAATACACATAATATGATGTATTGCATTGATCAGAAAAGGGAATGCGATATTATTTTACTCTAAATTACTATGTGCTAACTTGATGCAACCCTTTTGAATACACTTTCCCTATGATTTAGAGTAGTCTGCTACCGTTTCTATGTGAGTGCTACTGAGATTGGTGAAGATAGAGCATTATCTCCAACATAACATAATACAGCTTCAATGAATCCAAGTAATGGAAAGCTCAAGGTAGTTCCAATGGAAATCCAATGTAGTAGGTTATGAATTCAACCTTACCTTATGTATTTCTTTGCTCTGAGTAGTATAGATTGTGTTTCCAAAAATTAGCCTTCACCCTGTATAGTTATGCAGATCCACCTAACACAAAATAGACATAATAGTAAGTATTGCATTGATCAGAACAGAGAATGTGATATTATTTTCCTCTAAATTACTATGTGCTAACTTGATGCAACCCTTTTGAATACACTTTCCCTATCATTGAGTGTAGTCTGCTACCATTTCTATGTGAGTGCTACTGAGATTGTTGAAGATAGTGTGAGCAATATCTCCAACATCACATAATACAATTTCAATGATTCAAAGTAATGGAAAGCTCAAGGTAGTTCCAATGGAAATCCAATGTAGTAGGTTCTTGAATTCAACCTCAGTTTATGTATTCCTTTGCTGTGAGTAGTATAGATTGTGTTTCCATTAACTAAGCCTTCACTCTGTTTTGTTATGCACATCCACCTAATAGAAAATACACATAATAGGAAGTAATGTATTGATCAGAAAAGAGAATGCAATTTTATTTTACTCTAAAGTACTCTGTGTTAACTTGATGCAAACCTTTTCAAAACACTTTCCCTATTATTTAGTGTAGTCTACTACCATTTTTATGTGTGTGCCACTGAAGTTGTTGAAGTCAGTATAAGATATATCTCTAACATCACATAATAGAACATCAGGGTTTCATAGCTGTAGAGATCTCTATGCAGTTCCAATGGAAATCCATTGTAGTAGGTTCTTGAATTCAACCTTACCTTCTGTATTCCTTTGCTCTGAGTAGTATAAATTGTGTTTCCAATATATTAGGCTTCAACGTGTATAGTTATGCACATCCACCTAACACAAAATACACGTAATATGATGTATTGCATTGATCAGAAAAGGGAATTCGATATTATTTTACTCTAAATTACTATGTGCTAACTTGATGCAACCCTTTTCAATACACTTTCCCTATGATATAGAGTAGTCTGCTACCGTTACTATGTGAGTGCAACTGAGATTGGTGAAGATAGTGTGAGCATTATCTCCAACATCACATAATACAACTTCAATGATTCCAAGTAATGGAAAGCTCAAGGTAGTTCCAATGGAAATCCAATGTAGTAGGTTCTTGAATTCAACCTCACTTTATGTATTCCTTTGCTCTGAGTAGTATAGATAGTGTTTCCAGTACGTCAGCCTTCACCCGGTATAGTTATGCACATCCACCTAACACAAAATACACATAATAGTATTGCATTGATCAGAAAAGGGAATGCGATATTATTTTACTCTAAAGTACTCTGTGCTAACTTGATGCAACCCTTTTGAATATACTTTCCCTATGATTTAGAGTAGTCTGCTACCATTTCTATGTGAGTGCTACTGAGATTGGTGAAGATACTGTGAGCAATATCTCCAACATCACATAATACAACTTCAATGATTCAAAGTAATGGAAAGCTCAAGGTAGTTCCAATGGAAATCCAATGTAGTAGGTTCTTGAATTCAACCTCACTTTATGTATTCCTTTGCTGTGAGTAGTATAGATTGTGTTTCCATTAACTAAACCTTCACTCTGTTTAGTTATGCACATCCACCTAACACAAAATACACATAATAGGAAGTAATGCAGTGATCAGAAAAGAGAATGCAATTTTGTTTTACTCTAAAGTACTCTGCGTTAACTTGATGCAAACCTTTTCAATACACTTTCCCTATGATTTAGAGTAGTCTGCTGCCGTTACTATGTGAGTGCAACTGAGATTGGTGAAGATAGTGTGAGCATTATCTCCAACATCACATAATACAACTTCAATGATTCCAAGTAATGGAAAGCTCAAGGTAGTTCCAATGGAAATCCAATGTAGTAGGTTATGAATTCAACCTTACCTTATGTATTTCCTTGCTCTGAGTAGTATAGATTGTGTTTCCAATAAATTAGCCTTCACCCTGTATAGTTATGCAGATCCACCTAACACAAAACAGACATAATAGTAAGTATTGCATTGATCAGAAATGAGAATGCAATTTTATTTTACTCTAAAGTACTATGTGTAAACTTGATGCAAACCTTTTTAAATCACTTTCCCTATTATTTAGTGTAGTCTACTAACCTTTTTATGTGTGTGCCACTGAAGTTGTTGAAGTCAGTATAAGATATATCTCTAACATCACATAATAGAACATCAGGGTTTCACAGCTATACAAATCTGAATGCATTTCCAATGGAAATCCAGTGTAGGAGGTTCTTGAATTCAACCTTACCTTATGTATTTCTTTGCTCTGAGTAGTATAGATTGTGTTTCCAATAAATTAGCCTTCACCCTGTATAGTTTCGCAGATCCACCTAACACAAAATATACATAATACTAAGTATTGCATTGATCAGAAAAGAGAATGCGATATTATTTTACTCTACATTACTATATGCTAACTTGATGCAACCCTTTTGAATACACTTTCCCTATCATTGAGAGTAGTCTGCTACCATTTCTATGTGAGTGCTACTAAGATTGGTGAAGTTAGTGTGAGCAATATCTCCAACATCACATAATACAACTTCAATGATTCAAAGAAATGGAAAGCTCAAGGTAGTTCCAATGGAAATCCAATGTAGTAGCTTCTTGAATTCAATCTCACTTTATGTATTCCTTTGCTGTGAGTAGTATAGATTGTGTTTCCATTAACTAAGCCTTCACTCTGCTTTGTTATGCTCATCCACCTAACACAAAATACACATAATAGTAAGTAATGCATTGATCAAAAAAGGAAATGCAATTTTATTTTGCTCTAAAGTACTATGTGTTAACTTGATGCAAACCTTTTTAATACACTTTCCCTATCATTTAGTGTAGTCTACTACCATTTTTATGTGTGCGCCACTGAAGTTGTTGAAGTCAGTATAAGATATAACTCTAACATCACATAATAGAACATTAGGGTTTCATAGCTATACAAATCTCAATGCAGTTCCAATGGAAATCCAATGTAGTAGGCTCTTGAATTCAACCTTACCTTATGTATTCCTTTGCTCTGAGTAGTATAGATAGTGTTTCCAGTACGTTAGCCTTCACCCTGTATAGTTATGCACATCCACCTAACACAAAATACACATAATAGGAAGTATTGCATTGATCAGAAAAGAGAATGCAATATTATCTTACTCTAAAGTACTATGTGCTAACATGATGCAACCCTTTTGAATATACTTTCCCTATGATTTAGAGTAGTCTGCTACCATTTCTATGTGAGTGCTACTGAGATTGGTGAAGATAGTGTGAGCATTATCTCCAACATCACATAATACAACTTCAATGATTCAAAGTAATGGAAAGCTCAAGGTAGTTCCAATGGAAATCCAATGTAGTAGGTTCTTGAATTCAACCTCACTTTATGTATTCGTTTGCTGTGAGTAGTATAGATTGTGTTTCCATTAACTAAGCATTCACTCTGTTTTGTTATGCACATCCACCTAACACAAAATAGACATAATAGTAAGTAATGCACTGATCAGAAAAGGGAATGCAATTTTATTTTACTCTAAAGTACTATGTGCTAACATGATGCAACCCTTTTGAATATACTTTCCCTATGATTTAGAGCAGTCTGCTACCGTTTCTATGTGAGTGCTACTGAGATTGGTGAAGATAGTGTGAGCATTATCTCCAACATCACATAATACAACTTCAATGATTCAAAGTAATGGAAAGCTCAAGGTAGTTCCAATGGAAATCCAATGTAGTAGGTTCTTGAATTCAATATCACTTTATGTATTCCTTTGCAGTGAGTAGTATAGATTGTGTTTCCATTAACTAAGCCTTCACTCTGCTTTGTTATGCACATCCACCTAACACAACATACATATAATAGTAAGTAATGCATTGATCAGAAAAGAGAATGCAATATTATTTTACTCTAAAGCACTATGTGCTAACTTGATGCAACCCTTTTGAATATACTTTCCCAATGATTGAGGGTAGTCTGCTTCCATTTCTTTGTGAGTGCTACTGAGATTGGTGAAGATAGTGTGAGCAATATCTCCAACATCACATAATACTACTTCAATGATTCAAAGTAATGGAAAGCTCAAGGTAGTTCCAATATAAATCCAATGTGGTAGGTTCTTAAATTCAACCTCACTTTATGTATTCCTTTGCTGTGAGTAGTATAGATTGTGTTTCCATTAACTAAACCTTCACTCTGTTTAGTTATGCACATCCACCTAACACAAAATACACATAATAGGAAGTAATGCATTGATCAGAAAAGAGAATGCAATTTTGTTTTACTCTAAAGTACTCTGTGTTAACTTGATGCAAACCTTTTCAATACACTTTCCCTATGATTTAGAGTAGTCTGCTGCCGTTACTATGTGAGTGCAACTGAGATTGGTGAAGGTAGTGTGAGCATTATCTCCAACATCACATAATACAACTTCAATGATTCCAAGTAATGGAAAGCTCAAGGTAGTTCCAATGGAAATCCAATGTAGTAGGTTATGAATTCAACCTTACCTTATGTATTTCTTTGCTCTGAGTGGTATAGATTGTGTTTCCAATAAATTAGCCTTCACCCTGTATAGTTATGCAGATCCACCTAACACAAAACAGACATAATAGTAAGTATTGCATTGATCAGAAATGAGAATGCAATTTTATTTTACTCTAAAGTACTATGTGTAAACTTGATGCAACCCTTTTTAAATCACTTTCCCTATTATTTAGTGTAGTCTACTAACCTTTTTATGTGTGTGCCACTGAAGTTGTTGAAGTCAGTATAAGATATATCTCTAACATCACATAATAGAACATCAGGGTTTCACAGCTATACAAATCTCAATGCATTTCCAATGGAAATCCAATGTAGTAGGTTCTTGAATTCAAACTTACCTTATGTATTCCTTTGCTCTGAGTAGTATAGATAGTGTTTCCAGTACGTTAGCCTTCACCCTTTATAGTTATGCACATCCACCTAACACAAAATACACATAATAGGAAGTATTGCATTGATCAGAAAAGAGAATGCAATATTATCTTACTCTAAAGTACTATGTGCTAACTTGATGCAACCATGTTGAATATACTTTCCCCATGATTTAGAGTAGTCTGCTACCGTTTCTATGTGAGGGCTACTGAGATTGGTGAAGATAGTGTGAGCATTATCTCCAACATCACATAATACAACTTCAATGATTCCAAGTAAAGGAAAGCTCAATATAGTTCCAATGGAATTCCAATGTAGTAGGTTCTTGAATTCAACCTTACCTTATGGATTTCTTTGCTCTGAGTAGTATAGATTGTGTTTCCAATAAATTAGCCTTCACCCTGTATAGTTTCGCAGATCCACCTAACACAAAATATACATAATACTATGTATTGCATTGATCAGAAAAGAGAATGCGATATTATTTTACTCTACATTACTATATGCTAACTTGATGCAACCCTTTTGAATACACTTTCCCTATCATTGAGAGTAGTCTGCTACCATTTCTATGTGAGTGCTACTGAGATTGGTGAAGATAGTGTGAGCATTATCTCCAACATCACACAATACAACTTCAATGATTCAAAGTAATGGAAAGCTCAAGGTAGTTCCAATGGAAATCCAATGTAGTAGGTTCTTGAATTCAACCTCACTTTATGTATTCCTTTGCTGTGAGTAGTATAGATTGTGTTTCCATTAACTAAGCATTCACTCTGTTTTGTTATGCACATCCACCTAACACAAAATAGACATAATAGTAAGTAATGCACTGATCAGAAAAGGGAATGCAATTTTATTTTACTCTAAAGTACTATGTGCTA
Organism: Hypanus sabinus; assembly: GCF_030144855.1. Classification (NCBI taxonomy): domain Eukaryota; kingdom Metazoa; phylum Chordata; class Chondrichthyes; order Myliobatiformes; family Dasyatidae; genus Hypanus; species Hypanus sabinus. Next base: position 53,762,070 of record NC_082728.1, on the reverse strand, counting down.
ACATGATGCAACCCTTTTGAATATACTTTCCCTATGATTTAGAGCAGTCTGCTACCGTTTCTATGTGAGTGCTACTGAGATTGGTGAAGATAGTGTGAGCATTATCTCCAACATCACATAATACAACTTCAATGATTCAAAGTAATGGAAAGCTCAAGGTAGTTCCAATGGAAATCCAATGTAGTAGGTTCTTGAATTCAATATCACTTTATGTATTCCTTTGCAGTGAGTAGTATAGATTGTGTTTCCATTAACTAAGCCTTCACTCTGCTTTGTTATGCACATCCACCTAACACGACATACATATAATAGTAAGTAATGCATTGATCAGAAAAGAGAATGCAATATTATTTTACTCTAAAGCACTATGTGCTAACTTGATGCAACCCTTTTGAATATACTTTCCCAATGATTGAGGGTAGTCTGCTACCATTTCTTTGTGAGTGCTACTGAGATTGGTGAAGATAGTGTGAGCAATATCTCCAACATCACATAATACTACTTCAATGATTCAAAGTAATGGAAAGCTCAAGGTAGTTCCAATATAAATCCAATGTGGTAGGTTCTTAAATTCAACCTCACTTTATGTATTCCTTTGCTGTGAGTAGTATAGATTGTGTTTCCATTAACTAAACCTTCACTCTGTTTAGTTATGCACATCCACCTAACACAAAATACACATAATAGGAAGTAATGCATTGATCAGAAAAGAGAATGCAATTTTGTTTTACTCTAAAGTACTCTGTGTTAACTTGATGCAAACCTTTTCAATACACTTTCCCTATGATTTAGAGTAGTCTGCTGCCGTTACTATGTGAGTGCAACTGAGATTGGTGAAGGTAGTGTGAGCATTATCTCCAACATCACATAATACAACTTCAATGATTCCAAGTAATGGAAAGCTCAAGGTAGTTCCAATGGAAATCCAATGTAGTAGGTTATGAATTCAACCTTACCTTATGTATTTCTTTGCTCTGAGTGGTATAGATTGTGTTTCCAATAAATTAGCCTTCACCCTGTATAGTTATGCAGATCCACCTAACACAAAACAGACATAATAGTAAGTATTGCATTGATCAGAAATGAGAATGCAATTTTATTTTACTCTAAAGTACTATGTGTAAACTTGATGCAACCCTTTTTAAATCACTTTCCCTATTATTTAGTGTAGTCTACTAACCTTTTTATGTGTGTGCCACTGAAGTTGTTGAAGTCAGTATAAGATATATCTCTAACATCACATAATAGAACATCAGGGTTTCACAGCTATACAAATCTCAATGCATTTCCAATGGAAATCCAATGTAGTAGGTTCTTGAATTCAAACTTACCTTATGTATTCCTTTGCTCTGAGTAGTATAGATAGTGTTTCCAGTACGTTAGCCTTCACCCTTTATAGTTATGCACATCCACCTAACACAAAATACACATAATAGGAAGTATTGCATTGATCAGAAAAGAGAATGCAATATTATCTTACTCTAAAGTACTATGTGCTAACTTGATGCAACCATTTTGAATATACTTTCCCCATGATTTAGAGTAGTCTGCTACCGTTTCTATGTGAGGGCTACTGAGATTGGTGAAGATAGTGTGAGCATTATCTCCAACATCACATAATACAACTTCAATGATTCCAAGTAAAGGAAAGCTCAATATAGTTCCAATGGAATTCCAATGTAGTAGGTTCTTGAATTCAACCTTACCTTATGGATTACTTTGCTCTGAGTAGTATAGATTGTGTTTCCAATAAATTAGCCTTCACCCTGTATAGTTTCGCAGATCCACCTAACACAAAATATACATAATACTATGTATTGCATTGATCAGAAAAGAGAATGCGATATTATTTTACTCTACATTACTATGTGCTAACTTGATGCAACCCTTTTGAATACACTTTCCCTATCATTGAGAGTAGTCTGCTACCATTTCTATTTGAGTGCTACTGAGATTGGTGAAGATACTGTGAGCAATATCTCCAACATCACATAATACAACTTCAATGATACAAAGCAATGGAAAGCTCAAGGTAGTTCTCATGTAAATGCAATGCACTAGTTTCTTGAATTCAACATCACTTTATGTATTCTTTTGCTGTGAGTAGTATAGATTGTGTTTCCATTAACTAAGCCTTCACTCTGTTTTGTTATGCACATCCACCTAACAAAAAATACACATAATAGTAATGCATTGATCAGAAAAGAGAATGCAATTTTATTTTACACTGAAGTACTATCTGTTAACATGATGCAAACCTTTTTAATTCACTTTCCCTCTCATTTAGTGTAGTCTACTACCATTTTTATGTGTGTGCCACTGAAGTTGTTGAAGTCAGCATAAGATATATCTCTAACATCACATAATAGAACATCAGGGTTTCATAGCTATGCAAATCTCAATGCAGTTCCAATGGAAATACAATGTAGTAGGTTCTTGAATTCAACCTTACCTTATGTATTCCTTTGCTCTGAGTAGTATAGATAGTGTTTCCAATATGTTAGGTTTCACCGTGTATAGTTATGCACATCCACCTAACACAAAATACACGGAATATGATGTATTGCATTGATCAGAAAAGGGAATGCGATATTATTTTACTCTAAATTACTATGTGCTAACTTGATGCAACCCTTTTGAATACACTTTCCCTATCATTGAGAGTAGTCTGCTACCATTTCTATGTGAGTGCTACTGAGATTGGTGAAGATACTGTGAGCAATATCTCCAACATCACATAATACAACTTCAATGATTCAAAGTAATGGAAAGCTCAAGGTAGTTCCAATGGAAATCCAATGTAGTAGGTTCTTGAATTCAACCTCACTTTATGTATTCCTTTGCTGTGAGTAGTATAGGTTGTGTTTCCATTAACTAAGCCTTCACTCTGCTTTGTTATGCACATCCACCTAACACAAAATACACATAATAGTAAGGATTGCATTGATCAGAGAAGAGAATGCAATATGATTTTACTCTAAAGTACTATGTGCTAACTTGATGCAACCCTTTTGAATATACTTTCCCTATGATTTAGAGTAGTCTGCTACTGTTTCTATGAGAGTGCTACTGAGATTGGTGAAGATAGTGTGAGCATTATCTCCAACATCACATAATACAACTTCAATGATTCAAAGTAATGGAAAGCTCAAGGTAGTTCTAATGGAAATCCAATGTAGTAGGTTCTTGAATTCAACCTCACTTTATGTATTGCTTTGCTGTGAGTAGTATAGATTGTGCTTCCATTAACTTAGCCTTTACTCTGTTTTGTTATGCACATCCACCTAACACAGAATACACATAATAGTAAGTCATGCATTGATCAGAAATGAGAATGCAATTTTATTTTACTCTAAAGTACTATGTGTTAACTTGATGCAAACCTTTTTAATACACTTTCCCTATCATTTAGTGTAGTCTACTACCATTTTCCTGTGTGTGCCACTGAAGTTGTTCAAGTCAGTATAAGATATATCTCTAACATCACATAATAGAACATCAGGGTTTCATAGCTGTACAAATCTCAATGCAGTTCCAATGGAAATCCAGTGTAGTAGGTTCTTGAATTCAACCTTACCTTATGTATTTCTTTGCTCTGAGTAGTATAGATTGTGTTTCCAATAAATTAGCCTTCACCCTGTATAGTTTCGCAGATCCACCTAACACAAAATATACATAATACTAAGTATTGCATTGATCAGAAAAGAGAATGCGATATTATTTTACTCTACATTACTATATGCTAACTTGATGCAACCCTTTTGAATACACTTTCCCTATCATTGAGAGTAGTCTGCTACCATTTCTATGTGAGTGCTACTAAGATTGGTGAAGTTAGTGTGAGCAATATCTCCAACATCACATAATACAACTTCAATGATTCAAAGAAATGGAAAGCTCAAGGTAGTTCCAATGGAAATCCAATGTAGTAGCTTCTTGAATTCAATCTCACTTTATGTATTCCTTTGCTGTGAGTAGTATAGATTGTGTTTCCATTAACTAAGCCTTCACTCTGCTTTGTTATGCTCATCCACCTAACACAAAATACACATAATAGTAAGTAATGCATTGATCAAAAAAGGGAATGCAATTTTATTTTACTCTAAAGTACTATGTGTTAACTTGATGCAAACCTTTTTAGTACACTTTCCCTATCATTTAGTGTAGTCTACTACCATTTTTATGTGTGCGCCACTGAAGTTGTTGAAGTCAGTATAAGATATAACTCTAACATCACATAATAGAACATTAGGGTTTCATAGCTATACAAATCTCAATGCAGTTCCAATGGAAATCCAATGTAGTAGGCTCTTGAATTCAACCTTACCTTATGTATTCCTTTGCTCTGAGTAGTATAGATAGTGTTTCCAGTACATTAGCCTTCACCCTGTATAGTTATGCACATCCACCTAACACAAAATACACATAATAGGAAGTATTGCATTGATCAGAAAAGAGAATGCAATATTATCTTACTCTAAAGTACTATGTGCTAACATGATGCAACCCTTTTGAATATACTTTCCCTATGATTTAGAGTAGTCTGCTACCATTTCTATGTGAGTGCTACTGAGATTGGTGAAGATAGTGTGAGCATTATCTCCAACATCACATAATACAACTTCAATGATTCAAAGTAATGGAAAGCTCAAGGTAGTTCCAATGGAAATCCAATGTAGTAGGTTCTTGAATTCAACCTCACTTTATGTATTCCTTTGCTGTGAGTAGTATAGATTGTGTTTCCATTAACTAAGCATTCACTCTGTTTTGTTATGCACATCCACCTAACACAAAATACACATAATAGTAAGTAATGCACTGATCAGAAAAGGGAATGCAATTTTATTTTACTCTAAAGTACTATGTGCTAACATGATGCAACCCTTTTGAATATACTTTCCCTATGATTTAGAGCAGTCTGCTACCGTTTCTATGTGAGTGCTACTGAGATTGGTGAAGATAGTGTGAGCATTATCTCCAACATCACATAATACAACTTCAATGATTCAAAGTAATGGTAAGCTCAAGGTAGTTCCAATGGAAATCCAATGTAGTAGGTTCTTGAATTCAATATCACTTTATGTATTCCTTTGCAGTGAGTAGTATAGATTGTGTTTCCATTAACTAAGCCTTCACTCTGCTTTGTTATGCACATCCACCTAACACAACATACACATAATAGTAAGTAATGCATTGATCAGAAAAGAGAATGCAATATTATTTTACTCTAAAGCACTATGTGCTAACTTGATGCAACCCTTTTGAATATACTTTCCCAATGATTGAGGGTAGTCTGCTACCATTTCTTTGTGAGTGCTACTGAGATTGGTGAAGATAGTGTGAGCAATATCTCCAACATCACATAATACTACTTCAATGATTCAAAGTAATGGAAAGCTCAAGGTAGTTCCAATATAAATCCAATATGGTAGGTTCTTAAATTCAACCTCACTTTATGTATTCCTTTGCTGTGAGTAGTATAGATTGTGTTTCCAGTACGATAGCCTTCACCCTGTATAGTTATGCACATCCACGTAACACAAAATACACATAATAGTAAGTATTGCATTGATCAGAATAGAGAATGCAATATTATTTTACTCTAAAGTACTATGTGCTAACTTGATGCAACCCTTTTGAATATACTTTCCCTATGATTTAGAGTAGTCTGCTACCGTTTCTATGTGAGGGCTACTGAGATTGGTGAAGATAGTGTGAGCATTATCTCCAACATCACATAATACAACAATGATCATAGTAATGGAAAGCTCAAGGTAGTTCCATTGGAAATCCAATGTAGTAGGTTCGTGAATTCAATCTCACTTTATGTATACCTTTGCTGTGAGTAGTATCGATTGTGTTTCCATTAACTTAGCCTTCACTCTGTTTTGTTATGCACATCCACCTAACACAAAATACACATAATAGTAAGGAATGCATTGATCAGAAAAGGGAATGCAATTTTATTTTACTCTAAAGTACTATGTGTTTACTTGATGCAAATCTTTTTAATACACTTTCCGTATCATTTAGTGTAGTCTACTACCATTTTTATGTGTGCGCCACTGAAGTTGTCGAAGTCAGTATAAGATATATCTCTAACATCACATAATAGAACATCAGGGTTTCATAGCTATACAAATCTCAATGCAGTTCCAATGGAAATACAATGTAGTAGTTTCTTGAATTCAACCTTACCTTATGTATTCCTTTGCTCTGAGTAGTATAGATAGTGTTTCCAATATGTTAGGCTTCACCGTGTATAGTTATGCACATCCACCTAACACAAAATACACATAATAGTAAGTATTGCATTGATCAGAAAAGAGAATGCGATATTATTTTACTCTAAATTACTATGTGCTAACATGATGCAACCCTTTTGAATACACTTTCCCTGTCATTGAGAGTAGTCTGCTACCATTTCTATGTGAGTGCTACTGAGATTGGTGAAGATACTGTGACCAATATCTCCAACATCACATCATACAACTTCAATGATTCCACGTAATGGAAAGCTCAAGGTCGTTGCAATGGAAATCCAATGTAGTAGCTTATGAATTCAACCTTACTTTATGTATTCCTTTGCTCTGAGTAGTATAGACTGTGTTTCCATTAACTAAGCCTTCACTCTGTTTTGTTATGCACATCCACCTAATACAAAATACACATAATAGGAAGTAATGCATTGATCAGAAAAGAGAATGCAATTTCATTTTACTCTAAAGTTCTCTGTGTTAACTTGATGCAAACGTTTTGAATACACTTTCCCTATTATTTAGTGTAGTCTACTATCATTTTTATGTGTGTGCCACTGAAGTTGTTGAAGTCAGTATAAGATATATCTCTAACATCACATAACAGAACATCAGGGTTTCATAGCTGTACAAATCTCAATGCAGTTCCAATGGAAATCCAGTGTAGTAGGTTCTTGAATTCTACCTTACCTTATGTATTCCTTTGCTCTGAGTAGTTTAGATTGTGTTTCCAATATGTTAGGCTTCAACGTGTATAGTTATGCATATCCACCTAACACAAAATACACGTAATATGATGTATTGCATTGATCAGAAAAGGGAATGCGATATTATTTTACTCTAAATTACTATGTGCTAACTTGATGCAACCCTTTTGAATACACTTTCCCTATCATTGAGAGTAGTCTGCTACCATTTCTATGTGAGTGCAACTGAGATTGGTGAAGATAACGTGAGCAATATCTCCAACATCACATAACACAACTTCAATGATTCAAAGTAATGGAAAGCTCAAGGTAGTTCTAAAGGAAATCCAATGTAGTAGGTTCTTGAATTCAACCTCACTTTATGTATTCCTTTGCTGTGAGTCGTATAGTTTGTGTTTCCATTAACTTAGCCTTTACTCTGTTTTGTTATGCACATCCACCTAACACAGAATACACATAATAGTAAGTCATGCATTGATCAGAAATGAGAATGCAATTTTATTTTACTCTAAAGTACTATGTGTTAACTTGATGCAAACCTTTTTAATACACTTTCCCTATCATTTAGTGTAGTCTACTACCATTTTCCTGTGTGTGCCACTGAAGTTGTTCAAGTCAGTATAAGATATATCTCTAACATCACATAATAGAACATCAGGGTTTCATAGCTGTACAAATCTCAATGCAGTTCCAATGGAAATCCAGTGTAGTAGGTTCTTGAATTCAACCTTACCTTATGTATTCCTTTGCTCTGAGTAGTATAGATAGTGTTTCCAATATGTTAGGCTTCACCGTGTATAGTTATGCACATCCACCTAACACAAAATACACATAATAGTAAGTATTGCATTGATCAGAAAAGAGAATGCGATATTATTTTACTCTAAATTACTATGTGCTAACATGATGCAACCCTTTTGAATACACTTTCCCTGTCATTGAGAGTAGTCTGCTACCATTTCTATGTGAGTGCTACTGAGATTGGTGAAGATACTGTGACCAATATCTCCAACATCACATCATACAACTTCAATGATTCCACGTAATGGAAAGCTCAAGGTCGTTGCAATGGAAATCCAATGTAGTAGCTTATGAATTCAACCTTACTTTATGTATTCCTTTGCTCTGAGTAGTATAGACTGTGTTTCCATTAACTAAGCCTTCACTCTGTTTTGTTATGCACATCCACCTAATACAAAATACACATAATAGGAAGTAATGCATTGATCAGAAAAGAGAATGCAATTTCATTTTACTCTAAAGTTCTCTGTGTTAACTTGATGCAAACGTTTTGAATACACTTTCCCTATTATTTAGTGTAGTCTACTATCATTTTTATGTGTGTGCCACTGATGTTGTTGAAGTCAGTATAAGATATATCTCTAACATCACATAACAGAACATCAGGGTTTCATAGCTGTACAAATCTCAATGCAGTTCCAATGGAAATCCAGTGTAGTAGGTTCTTGAATTCTACCTTACCTTATGTATTCCTTTGCTCTGAGTAGTTTAGATTGTGTTTCCAATATGTTAGGCTTCAACGTGTATAGTTATGCATATCCACCTAACACAAAATACACGTAATATGATGTATTGCATTGATCAGAAAAGGGAATGCGATATTATTTTACTCTAAATTACTATGTGCTAACTTGATGCAACCCTTTTGAATACACTTTCCCTATCATTGAGAGTAGTCTGCTACCATTTCTATGTGAGTGCAACTGAGATTGGTGAAGATAACGTGAGCAATATCTCCAACATCACATAACACAACTTCAATGATTCAAAGTAATGGAAAGCTCAAGGTAGTTCTAATGGAAATCCAATGTAGTAGGTTCTTGAATTCAACCTCACTTTATGTATTCCTTTGCTGTGAGTCGTATAGTTTGTGTTTCCATTAACTTAGCCTTTACTCTGTTTTGTTATGCACATCCACCTAACACAGAATACACATAATAGTAAGTCATGCATTGATCAGAAATGAGAATGCAATTTTATTTTACTCTAAAGTACTATGTGTTAACTTGATGCAAACCTTTTTAATACACTTTCCCTATCATTTAGTGTAGTCTACTACCATTTTTATGTGTGCGCCACTGAAGTTGTTGAAGTCAGTATAAGATATAACTCTAACATCACATAATAGAACATTAGGGTTTCATAGCTATACAAATCTCAATGCAGTTCCAATGGAAATCCAATGTAGTAGGCTCTTGAATTCAACCTTACCTTATGTATTCCTTTGCTCTGAGTAGTATAGATAGTGTTTCCAGTACGTTAGCCTTCACCCTGTATAGTTATGCACATCCACCTAACACAAAATACACATAATAGGAAGTATTGCATTGATCAGAAAAGAGAATGCAATATTATCTTACTCTAAAGTACTATGTGCTAACATGATGCAACCCTTTTGAATATACTTTCCCTATGATTTAGAGTAGTCTGCTACCATTTCTATGTGAGTGCTACTGAGATTGGTGAAGATAGTGTGAGCATTATCTCCAACATCACATAATACAACTTCAATGATTCAAAGTAATGGAAAGCTCAAGGTAGTTCCAATGGAAATCCAATGTAGTAGGTTCTTGAATTCAACCTCACTTTATGTATTCCTTTGCTGTGAGTAGTATAGATTGTGTTTCCATTAACTAAGCATTCACTCTGTTTTGTTATGCACATCCACCTAACAGAAAATAGACATAATAGTAAGTAATGCACTGATCAGAAAAGGGAATGCAATTTTATTTTACTCTAAAGTACTATGTGCTAACATAATGCAACCCTTTTGAATATACTTTCCCTATGATTTAGAGCAGTCTGCTACCGTTTCTATGTGAGTGCTACTGAGATTGGTGAAGATAGTGTGAGCATTATCTCCAACATCACATAATACAACTTCAATGATTCAAAGTAATGGAAAGCTCAAGGTAGTTCCAATGGAAATCCAATGTAGTAGGTTCTTGAATTCAACCTCACTTTATGTATTCCTTTGCTGTGAGTAGTATAGATTGTGTTTCCATTAACTAAGCATTCACTCTGTTTTGTTATGCACATCCACCTAACACAAAATACACATAATAGTAAGTAATGCACTGATCAGAAAAGGGAATGCAATTTTATTTTACTCTAAAGTACTATGTGCTAACATGATGCAACCCTTTTGAATATACTTTCCCTATGATTTAGAGCAGTCTGCTACCGTTTCTATGTGAGTGCTACTGAGATTGGTGAAGATAGTGTGAGCATTATCTCCAACATCACATAATACAACTTCAATGATTCAAAGTAATGGAAAGCTCAAGGTAGTTCCAATGGAAATCCAATGTAGTAGGTTCTTGAATTCAATATCACTTTATGTATTCCTTTGCAGTGAGTAGTATAGATTGTGTTTCCATTAACTAAGCCTTCACTCTGCTTTGTTATGCACATCCACCTAACACAACATACATAGTAGTAAGTAATGCATTGATCAGAAAAGAGAATGCAATATTATTTTACTCTAAAGCACTATGTGCTAACTTGATGCAACCCTTTTGAATATACTTTCCCAATGATTGAGGGTAGTCTGCTACCATTTCTTTGTGAGTGCTACTGAGATTGGTGAAGATAGTGTGAGCAATATCTCCAACATCACATAATACTACTTCAATGATTCAAAGTAATGGAAAGCTCAAGGTAGTTCCAATATAAATCCAATATGGTAGGTTCGTAAATTCAACCTCACTTTATGTATTCCTTTGCTGTGAGTAGTATAGATTGTGTTTCCAGTACGATAGCCTTCACCCTGTATAGTTATGCACATCCACGTAACACAAAATACACATAATAGTAAGTATTGCATTGATCAGAATAGAGAATGCAATATTATTTTACTCTAAAGTACTATGTGCTAACTTGATGCAACCCTTTTGAATATACTTTCCCTATGATTTAGAGTAGTCTGCTACCGTTTCTATGTGAGGGCTACTGAGATTGGTGAAGATAGTGTGAGCATTATCTCCAACATCACATAATACAACAATGATCATAGTAATGGAAAGCTCAAGGTAGTTCCATTGGAAATCCAATGTAGTAGGTTCGTGAATTCAATCTCACTTTATGTATACCTTTGCTGTGAGTAGTATCGATTGTGTTTCCATTAACTTAGCCTTCACTCTGTTTTGTTATGCACATCCACCTAACACAAAATACACATAATAGTAAGTAATGCATTGATCAGAAAAGGGAATGCAATTTTATTTTACTCTAAAGTACTATGTGTTTACTTGATGCAAATCTTTTTAATACACTTTCCGTATCATTTAGTGTAGTCTACTACCATTTTTATGTGTGCGCCACTGAAGTTGTTGAAGTCAGTATAAGATATATCTCTAACATCACATAATAGAACATCAGGGTTTCATAGCTATACAAATCTCAATGCAGTTCCAATGGAAATACAATGTAGTAGTTTCTTGAATTCAACCTTACCTTATGTATTCCTTTGCTCTGAGTAGTATAGATAGTGTTTCCAATATGTTAGGCTTCACCGTGTATAGTTATGCACATCCACCTAACACAAAATACACATAATAGTAAGTATTGCATTGATCAGAAAAGAGAATGCGATATTATTTTACTCTAAATTACTATGTGCTAACATGATGCAACCCTTTTGAATACACTTTCCCTGTCATTGAGAGTAGTCTGCTACCATTTCTATGTGAGTGCTACTGAGATTGGTGAAGATACTGTGACCAATATCTCCAACATCACATCATACAACTTCAATGATTCCAAGTAATGGAAAGCTCAAAGTCGTTGCAATGGAAATCCAATGTAGTAGCTTATGAATTCAACCTTACTTTATGTATTCCTTTGCTCTGAGTAGTATAGATAGTGTTTCCAGTACGTCAGCCTTCACCCTGTATAGTTATGCACATCCACCTAACACAAAATACACATAATAGTATTGCATTGATCAGAAAAGGGAATGCGATATTATTTTACTCTAAAGTACTCTGTGCTAACTTGATGCAACCCTTTTGAATATACTTTCCCTATGATTTAGAGTAGTCTGCTACCGTTTCTATGTGTGTGCTACTGAGATTGGTGAAGATAGTGTGATCAATATCTCCAACATCACATAATACAACTTCAATGATACAAAGCAATGGAAAGCTCAAGGTAGTTCTCATGTAAATGCAATGCACTAGTTTCTTGAATTCAACCTCACTTGATGTATTCCTTTGCTGTGAGTAGTATAGATTGTGTTTCCATTAACTAAGCCTTCACTCTGTTTTGTTATGCACATCCACCTAACACAAAATACACATAATAGTAAGTATTGCATTGATCAGAGAAGAGAATGCAATATTATTTTACTCTAAAGTACTATGTGATAACTTGATGCAACCCTTTTGAATACACTTTCCCTATCATTGAGAGAAGTCTGCTACCATTTCTATGTGAGTGCTACTGAGATTGGTGAAGATAGTGTGAGCAATATCTCCAACATCACATAATACAACTTCAATGATACAAAGCAATGGAAAGCTCAAGGTAGTTCTCATGTAAATGCAATGCACCAGTTTCTTGTATTCAACCTCACTGTAAGTATTCCTTTGCTGTGAGTAGTATAGATTGTGTTTCCATTAACTAAGCCTTCACTCTGTTTTGTTATGCACATCCACCTAACACAAAATACACATAATAGGAAGTAATGCATTGATCAGAAATGAGAATGCAATTTTATTTTACTCTAAAGTACTATGTGTAAACTTGATGCAAACCTTTTTAAATCACTTTCCCTATTATTTAGTGTAGTCTACTAACATTTTTATGTGTGTGCACTGAAGTTGTTGAAGTCAGTATAAGATAAATCTCTAACATCACATAATAGAACATCAGGGTTTCACAGCTATACAAATCTCAATGCATTTCCAATGAAAATCCAATGTAGTAGGTTCTTGAATTCAACCTTACCTTATGTATTCCTTTGCTCTGAGTAGTATAGATAGTGTTTCCAGTACGTTAGCCTTCACCCTGTATAGTTATGCACATCCACCTAACACAAAATACACATAATAGTAAGTATTTCATTGATCAGAAAAGAGAATGCAATATAATTTTACTCTAAAGTACTATGTGCTAACTTGATGCAACCCTTTTGAATATACTTTCCCCATGATTTAGAGTAGTCTGCTACCGTTTCTATGTGAGGGCTACTGAGATTGGTGAAGATAGTGTGAGCATTATCTCCAACATCACATAATACAACAATGATTCAAAGTAATGGAAAGCTCAGGGTAGTTCAATTGGAAATCCAAAGTAGTAGGTTCTTGAATTCAATCTCACTTTATGTATTGCTTTGCTGTGAGTAGTATAGATTGTGCTTCCATTAACTTAGCCTTTACTCTGTTTTGTTATGCACATCCACCTAACACAGAATACACATAATAGTAAGTCATGCATTGATCAGAAATGAGAATGCAATTTTATTTTACTCTAAAGTTCTATGTGTTAACTTGATGCAAACCTTTTTAATACACTTTCCCTATCATTTAGTGTAGTCTACTACCATTTTCCTGTGTGTGCCACTGAAGTTGTTCAAGTCAGTATAAGATATATCTCTAACATCACATAATAGAACATCAGGGTTTCATAGCTGTACAAATCTCAATGCAGTTCCAATGGAAATCCAGTGTAGTAGGTTCTTGAATTCAACCTTACCTTATGTATTTCTTTGCTCTGAGTAGTATAGATTGTGTTTCCAATAAATTAGCCTTCACCCTGTATAGTTTCGCAGATCCACCTAACACAAAATATACATAATACTAAGTATTGCATTGATCAGAAAAGAGAATGCGATATTATTTTACTCTACATTACTATGTGCTAACTTGATGCAACCCTTTTGAATACACTTTCCCTATGATTTAGAGTAGTCTGCTACCATTTCTATATGAGTGCTACTGAGATTGGTGAAGATAGTGTGAGCAATATCTCCAACATCACATAATACAACTTCAATGATACAAAGCAATGGAAAGCTCAAGGTAGTTCTCATGTAAATGCAATGCACTAGTTTCTTGTATTCAACCTCAATTTAAGTATTCCTTTGCTGTGAATAGTATAGATTGTGTTTCCATTAACTAAGGCTTCACTCTGTTTTGTTATGCACATCCACCTTACACAAAATACACATAATAGGAAGTAATGCATTGATCAGAAATGAGAATGCAATTTTATTTTTCTCTAAAGTACTATGTGTAAACTTGATGCAAACCTTTTTAATACACTTTCCCTATTATTTAGTGTAGTCTACTAACATTTTTATGTGTGTGCCACTGAAGTTGTTGAAGTCAGTATAAGATATATCTCTAACATCACATAATAGAACATCAGGGTTTCATAGCTATACAAATCTCAATGCATTTCCAATGGAAATCCAATGTAGTAGGTTCTTCAATTCAACCTTACCTTATGTATTCCTTTGCTCTGAGTAGTATAGATAGAGTTTCCAGAACGTTAGCCTTCACCCTGTATAGTTATGCCCATCCACCTAACACAAAATACACATAATATGATGTATTGCATTGATCAGAAAAGGGAATGCGATATTATTTTACTCTAAATTACTATGTGCTAACTTGATGCAACCCTTTTGAATACACTTTCCCTATCATTGAGAGTAGTCTGCTACCATTTCTCTGTGAGTGCTACTGAGATTGGTGAAGATACTGTGAGCAATATCTCCAACATCACATAATACAACTTCAATGATTCAAAGTAATGGAAAGCTCAAGGTAGTTCCAATGGAAATCCAATGTAGTAGGTTCTTGAATTCAACCTCACTTTATGTATTCCTTTGCTGTGAGTAGTATAGATTGTGTTTCCATTAACTAAGCCTTCACTCTGTTTAGTTATGCACATCCACCTAACACAAAATACACATAATAGGAAGTAATGCATTGATCAGAAAAGAGAATGCAATTTTGTTTTACTCTAAAGTACTCTGTGTTAACTTGATGCAAACCTTTTCAATACACTTTCCCTATGATTTAGAGTAGTCTGCTGCCGTTACTATGTGAGTGCAACTGAGATTGGTGAAGGTAGTGTGAGCATTATCTCCAACATCACATAATACAACTTCAATGATTCCAAGTAATGGAAAGCTCAAGGTAGTTCCAATGGAAATCCAATGTAGTAGGTTATGAATTCAACCTTACCTTATGTATTTCTTTGCTCTGAGTAGTATAGATTGTGTTTCCAATAAATTAGCCTTCACCCTGTATAGTTATGCAGATCCACCTAACACAAAACAGACATAATAGTAAGTATTGCATTGATCAGAAATGAGAATGCAATTTTATTTTACTCTAAAGTACTATGTGTAAACTTGATGCAAACCTTTTTAAATCACTTTCCCTATTATTTAGTGTAGTCTACTAACCTTTTTATGTGTGTGCCACTGAAGTTGTTGAAGTCAGTATAAGATATATCTCTAACATCACATAATAGAACATCAGGGTTTCACAGCTATACAAATCTCAATGCATTTCCAATGGAAATCCAATGTAGTAGGTTCTTGAATTCAAACTTACCTTATGTATTCCTTTGCTCTGAGTAGTATAGATAGTGTTTCCAGTACGTTAGCCTTCACCCTTTATAGTTATGCACATCCACCTAACACAAAATACACATAATAGTAACTATTTCATTGATCAGAAAAGAGAATGCAATATAATTTTACTCTAAAGTACTATGTGCTAACTTGATGCAACCCTTTTGAATATACTTTCCCCATGATTTAGAGTAGTCTGCTACCGTTTCTATGTGAGGGCTACTGAGATTGGTGAAGATAGTGTGAGCATTATCTCCAAGATCACATAATACAACTTCAATGATTCCAAGTAATGGAAAGCTCAATATAGTTCCAATGGAATTCCAATGTAGTAGGTTCTTGAATTCAACCTTACCTTATGGATTTCTTTGCTCTGAGTAGTATAGATTGTGTTTCCAATAAATTAGCCTTCACCCTGTATAGTTTCGCAGATCCACCTAACACAAAATATACATAATACTAAGTATTGCATTGATCAGAAAAGAGAATGCGATATTATTTTACTCTACATTACTATGTGCTAACTTGATGCAACCCTTTTGAATACACTTTCCCTATCATTGAGAGTAGTCTGCTACCATTTCTATGTGAGTGCTACTGAGATTGGTGAAGATACTGTGAGCAATATCTCCAACATCACATAATACAACTTCAATGATACAAAGCAATGGAAAGCTCAAGGTAGTTCTCATGTAAATGCAATGCACTAGTTTCTTGAATTCAACATCACTTTATGTATACTTTTGCTGTGAGTAGTATAGATTGTGTTTCCATTAACTAAGCCTTCACTCTGTTTTGTTATGCACATCCACCTAACAAAAAATACACATAATAGTAATGCATTGATCAGAAAAGAGAATGCAATTTTATTTTACACTGAAGTACTATCTGTTAACATGATGCAAACTTTTTTAATTCACTTTCCCTCTCATTTAGTGTAGTCTACTACCATTTTTATGTGTGTGCAACTGAAGTTGTTGAAGTCAGCATAAGATATATCTCTAACATCACATAATAGAACATCAGGGTTTCATAGCTATGCAAATCTCAATGCAGTTCCAATGGAAATACAATGTAGTAGTTTCTTGAATTCAACCTTACCTTATGTATTCCTTTGCTCTGAGTAGTATAGATAGTGTTTCCAATATGTTAGGCTTCACCGTGTATAGTTATGCACATCCACCTAACACAAAATACACGTAATATGATGTATTGCATTGATCAGAGAAGAGAATGCAATATTATTTTACTCTAAAGTACTATGTGCTAACATGATGCAACCCTTTTGAGTATACTTTCCCTATGATTTAGAGTAGCCTGCTACCGTTTCTATGTGAGTGCAACTGAGATTGGTGAAGATAGTGTGAGCATTATCTCCAACATCACATAATACAACTTCAATCATTCCAAGTAATGGAAAGCTCAAGGTAGTTCCAATGGAAATCCAATGTAGTAGGTTATGAATTCAACCTTACCTTATGTATTTCTTTGCTCTGAGTAGTATAGATTGTGTTTCCAATAAATTAGCCTTTACCCTGTATAGTTATGCAGATCCACCTAACACAAAATACACATAATAGTAAGTATTGCATTGATCAGAAAAGAGAATGCAATATTATTTTACTCAAAAGCACTAGGTGCTAACTTGATGCAACCCTTTTGAATATACTTTCCCTATGATTTAGAGTAGTCTGCTACCATTTCTTTGTGTGTGCTACTGAGATTGGTGAAGATAGTGTGAGCATTATTTCCAACATCACATAATACAACTTCAATGATTCAAAGTAATGGAAAGCTCAAGGTAGTTCCAATGGAAATCCAATCTAGTAGGTTATGAATTCAACCTTACCTTGTGTATTTCTTTGCTCTGAGTAGTATCGATTGTGTTTCCAATAAATTAGCCTTCACCCTGTATAGTTATGCAGATCCACCTAACACAAAATACACATAATAGTAAGTATTGCATTGATCAGAAAAGAGAATGCAATATGATTTTACTCTAAAGTACTATGTGCTAACTTGATGCAACCCTTTTGAATATACTTTCCCTATGATTTAGAGTAGTCTGCTACTGTTTCTATGTGAGTGCTACTGAGATTGGTGAAGATAGTGTGAGCATTATCTCCAACATCACATAGTACAACTTCAATGATTCAAAGTAATGGAAAGCTCAAGGTAGTTCTAATGGAAATCCAATGTAGTAGGTTCTTGAATTCAACCTCACTTTATGTATTCCTTTGCTGTGAGTCGTATAGATTGTGTTTCCATTAACTAAGCCTTCACTCTGTTTTGTTATGCACATCCACCTAATACAAAATACACATAATAGGAAGTAATGCATTGATCAGAAAAGAGAATGCAATTTTATTTTACTCTAAAGTACTCTGTGTTAACTTGATGCAAACGTTTTGAATACACTTTCCCTATTATTTAGTGTAGTCTACTATCATTTTTATGTGTGTGCCACTGAAGTTGTTGAAGTCAGTATAAGATATATCTCTAACATCACATAACAGAACATCAGGGTTTCATAGCTGTACAAATCTCAATGCAGTTCCAATGGAAATCCAGTGTAGTAGGTTCTTGAATTCTACCTTACCTTATGTATTCCTTTGCTCTGAGTAGTTTAGATTGTGTTTCCAATATGTTAGGCTTCAACGTGTATAGTTATGCATATCCACCTAACACAAAATACACGTAATATGATGTATTGCATTGATCAGAATAGGGAATGCGATATTATTTTACTCTAAATTACTATGTGCTAACTTGATGCAACCCTTTTGAATACACTTTCCCTATCATTGAGAGTAGTCTGCTACCATTTCTATGTGTGTTCTACTGAGATTGGTGAAGATAGTGTGAGCAATATCTCCAACATCACATAATACAACTTCAATGATACAAAGCAATGGAAAGCTCAAGGTAGTTCTCATGTAAATGCAATGCACTAGTTTCTTGAATTCAACCTCACTTTATGTATTCCTTTGCTGTGAGTAGTATAGATTGTGTTTCCATTAACTAAGCCTTCACTCTGTTTTGTTATGCACATCCACATAACACAAAATACACATAATAGTAAGTAATGCATTGATCAGAAAAGAGAATGCAATTTTATTTTTCTCTAAAGTACTATGTGTTAACTTGATGCAAACATTTTTAATACACTTTCCCTGTCATTTAGTGTA
The DNA here is from genome assembly GCF_030144855.1 of Hypanus sabinus. Lineage (NCBI taxonomy): Eukaryota > Metazoa > Chordata > Chondrichthyes > Myliobatiformes > Dasyatidae > Hypanus > Hypanus sabinus. Next base: position 53,743,307 of record NC_082728.1, on the reverse strand, counting down.
GTCTACTACCATTTTTATTTGTGTGCCACTGAAGTTGTTGAAGTCAGTATAAGATATATCTCAAACATCACATAATAGAACATCAGGGTTTCACAGCTATACAAATCTCAATGCATTTCCAATGGAAATCCAATGTAGTAGGTTCTTGAATTCAACCTTACCTTATGTATTCCTTTGCTCTGAGAAGTATAGATAGTGTTTCCAGTACGTTAGCCTTCACCCTGTATAGTTATGCACATCCACCTAACACAAAATACACATAATAGTAAGTATTGCATTGATCAGAATAGAGAATGCAATATTATTTTACTCTAAAGTACTATGTGCTAACTTGATGCAACCCTTTTGAATATACTTTCCCTATGATTTAGAGTAGTCTGCTACCATTTCTATGTGAGGGCTACTGAGATTGGTGAAGATGCTGTGAGCATTATCTCCAACATCACATAATACAACAATGATTCAAAGTAAAGGAAAGCTCAAGGTAGTTCCATTGGAAATCCAATGTAGTAGGTTCTTCAATTCAATCTCACTTTATGTATAACTTTGCTGTGAGTAGCATAGATTGTGTTTCCATTAACTTAGCCTTTACTCTGTTTTGTTATGCACATCCACCTAACACAAAATACACATAAAAGTAAGTAATGCATTGATCAGAAAAGAGAATGCAATTTTATTTTACTCTAAAGTACTATGTGTTAACTTGATGCAAACCTTTTTAATACACTTTCAATATCATTTAGAGTAGTCTCCTAAGATTTTCATGTGTGTGCCACTGAAGTTGTTCAAGTCAGTATAAGATATATCTCTAACATCACGTAATAGAACATCAGGGTTTCACAGCTGTACAAATCTCAATGCAGTTCCAATGGAAATCCAGTGTAGTAGGTTCTTGAATTCAACCTTACCTTATGTACTCCTTTGCTCTGAGTAGTATAGATTGTGTTTCCAGTACGTTAGCCTTCACCCTGTATAGTCATGCACATCCACCTAACACAAAATACACATAATAGTAAGTATTGCATTGATCAGAAAAGAGAATGCAATATTATTTTACTCTAAAGTACTATGTGCTAACATGATGCAACCCTTTTGAATATACTTTCCCTATGATTTAGAGTAGTCTGCTACCGTTTCTATGTGAGTGCTACTGAGATTGGTGAAGATAGTGTGAGCATTATCTCCAACATCACATAATACAACTTCAATGATTCAAAGTAATGGAAAGCTCAAGGTAGTTCCAAAGGAAATCCAATGAAGTAGGTTATGTATTCAACTTTAACTTATGTATTTCTTTGCTCTGAGTAGTATAGATTGTGTTTCCAATAAATTAGCCTTCACCCTGTATAGTTATGCAGATCCACCTAACACAAAATATACATAATAGTAAGTATTGCATTGATCAGAAAAGAGAATGTGATATTATTTTACTCTAAATTACTATGAGCTAACTTGATGCAACCCTATCATTGAGAGTAGTCTGCTACCATTTCTATGTGAGTGCTACTGAGATTGGTGAAGATAGTGTGAGCAATATCTCCAACATCACATAATACAACTTCAATGATTCAAAGTAATGGAAAGCTCAAGGTAGTTCCAATGGAAATCCAATGTAGTAGGTTCTTCAATTCAATCTCACTTTATGTATTCCTTTGCTGTGAGTAGTATAGATTGTGTTTCCATTAACTAAGCCTTCACTCTGCTTTGTTATGCACATCCACCTAACACAAAATGCACATAATAGTAAGGAATGCATTGATCAGAAAAGGGAATGCAATTTTATTTTACTCTAAAGTACTATGTGTTTACTTGATGCAAACCTTTTTAATACACTTTCCCTATCATTTAGTGTAGTCTACTACCATTTTTATGTGTGCGCCACTGAAGTTGTTGAAGTCAGTATAAGATATAACTCTAACATCACATAATAGAACATCAGGGTTTCATAGCTATACAAATCTCAATGCAGTTCCAATGGAAATACAATGTAGTAGGTTCTTGAATTCAACCTAACCTTATGTATTCCTTTGCTCTGAGTTGTATAGATAGTGTTTCCAATATGTTAGGCTTCACCCTGTATAGTTATGCAGATCCACCTAACTCAAAATCTACATAATAGTAAGTATTGCATTGATCAGAAAAGACAATGTGATATTATTTTACTCTAAATTACTATGAGCTAACTTGATGCAACCCTTTTGAATACACTTTCCCTATCATTGAGAGTACTCTGCTGCCATTTCTATGTGAGTGCTACTGAGATTGGTGAAGATAGTGTGAGCAATATCTCCAACATCACATAATACAACTTCAATGATTCAAAGTAATGGAAAGCTCAAGGTAGTTCCAATGGGAAACCAATGTAGTAGGTTCTTGAATTCAACCTCACTTTATGTATTCCTTTGCGGTGAGTAGTATAGATTGTGTTTCCATTAACTAAGCCTTCACTCTGTTTATTTATGCACATCCACCTAACACAAAATACACATAATAGTAAGGATTGCATTGATCAGAGAAGAGAATGCAATATTATTTTACTCTAAAGTACTATGTGCTAACATGATGCAACCCTTTTGAGTATACTTTCCCTATGATTTAGAGTAGCCTGCTAACGTTTCTATGTGAGTGCTACTGAGATTGGTGAAGATAGTGTGAGCAATATCTCCAACATCACATAAAACATCTTCAATGATTCAAAGTAATGGAAAGCTCAAGGTAGTTCTAATGGAAATCCAATGTAGTAGGTTCTTGAATTCAACCTCACTTTATGTATTCCTTTGCTGTGAGTAGTATAGATTGTGTTTCCATTAACTAAGCCTTCACTCTGTTTAGTTATGCACATCCACCTAACACAAAATACACATATTAGGAAGTAATCCATTGATCAGAAAAGAGAATGCAATTTTATTTTACTCTAAAGAACTCTGTGTTAACTTGATGCAAACCTTTTCAATACACTTTCCCTATGATTTAGAGTAGTCTGCTTCCGTTACTATGTGAGTGCATCTGAGATTGGTGAAGATAGTGTGAGCATTATCTCCAACATCACATAATACAACTTCAATGATTCCAAGTAATGGAAAGCTCAAGGTAGTTCTAATGGAAATCCAATGTAGTAGGTTCTTGAATTCAACATCACTTTATGTATTCCTTTGCTGTGAGTAGTATAGATTGTGTTTCCATTAACTAAGCCTTCACTCTGTTTTGTTATGCACATCCACCTAATACAAAATACACATAATAGGAAGTAATGCATTGATCAGAAAAGAAAATGCAATTTTATTTTACTCTAAAGTACTCTGTGTTAACTTGATGCAAACCTTTTGAATACACTTTCCCTATTATTTAGTGTAGTGTACTACCATTTTTATGTGTGTGCCACTGAAGTTGTTGAAGTCAGTATAAGATATATCTCTAAAATCACATAATAGAACATCAGGGTTTCATAGCTGTAGAAATCTCAATGCAGTTCCAATGGAAATCCAGTGTAGTAGGTTCATGAATTCTACCTTACCTTATGTATTACTTTGCTCTGAGTAGTATAGATTGTGTTTCCAATATGTTAGGCTTCAACGTGTATAGGTATGCACATCCAGCTAACACAAAATACACGTAATATGATGTATTGCATTGATCAGAAAAGGGAATGCGATATTATTTTACTCTAAATTACTATGTGCTAACTTGATGCAACCCTTTTGAATACACTTTCCCTATCATTGAGAGTAGTCTGCTACCATTTCTATGTGAGTGCTACTGAGATTGGTGAAGATACTGTGAGCAATATCTCCAACATCACATAATACAACTTCAATGATAGAAAGCAATGGAAAGCTCAAGGTAGTTCTCATGTAAATGCAATGCACTAGTTTCTTGAATTCAACATCACTTTATGTATTCTTTTGCTGTGAGTAGTATAGATTGTGTTTCCATTAACTAAGCCTTCACTCTGTTTTGTTATGCACATCCACCTAACAAAAAATACACATAATAGTAATGCATTGATCGGAAAAGAGAATGCAATTTTATTTTAAGCTGAAGTACTATGTGTTAACATGAAGCAAACCTTTTTAATTCACTTTCCCTATCATTTAGTGTAGTCTACTACCATTTTTATGTGTGCGCCACTGAAGTTGTTGAAGTCAGTATAAGATATAACTCTAACATCACATAATAGAACATCAGGGTTTCATAGCTATACAAATCTCAATGCAGTTCCAATGGAAATACAATGTAGTAGGTTCTTGAATTCAACCTATCCTTATGTATTCCTTTGCTCTGAGTTGTATAGATAGTGTTTCCAATATGTTAGGCTTCACCCTGTATAGTTATGCAGATCCACCTAACTCAAAATCTACATAATAGTAAGTATTGCATTGATCAGAAAAGACAATGTGATATTATTTTACTCTAAATTACTATGAGCTAACTTGATGCAACCCTTTTGAATACACTTTCCCTATCATTGAGAGTACTCTGCTGCCATTTCTATGTGAGTGCTACTGAGATTGGTGAAGATAGTGTGAGCAATATCTCCAACATCACATAATACAACTTCAATGATTCAAAGTAATGGAAAGCTCAAGGTAGTTCCAATGGGAAACCAATGTAGTAGGTTCTTGAATTCAACCTCACTTTATGTATTCCTTTGCGGTGAGTAGTATAGATTGTGTTTCCATTAACTAAGCCTTCACTCTGTTTATTTATGCACATCCACCTAACACAAAATACACATAATAGTAAGGATTGCATTGATCAGAGAAGAGAATGCAATATTATTTTACTCTAAAGTACTATGTGCTAACATGATGCAACCCTTTTGAGTATACTTTCCCTATGATTTAGAGTAGCCTGCTAACGTTTCTATGTGAGTGCTACTGAGATTGGTGAAGATAGTGTGAGCAATATCTCCAACATCACATAAAACATCTTCAATGATTCAAAGTAATGGAAAGCTCAAGGTAGTTCTAATGGAAATCCAATGTAGTAGGTTCTTGAATTCAACCTCACTTTATGTATTCCTTTGCTGTGATTAGTATAGACTGTGTTTCCATTAACTAAGCCTTCACTCTGTTTAGTTATGCACATCCACCTAACACAAAATACACATATTAGGAAGTAATCCATTGATCAGAAAAGTGAATGCAATTTTATTTTACTCTAAAGAACTCTGTGTTAACTTGATGCAAACCTTTTCAATACACTTTCCCTATGATTTAGAGTAGTCTGCTTCCGTTACTATGTGAGTGCATCTGAGATTGGTGAAGATAGTGTGAGCATTATCTCCAACATCACATAATACAACTTCAATGATTCCAAGTAATGGAAAGCTCAAGGTAGTTCTAATGGAAATCCAATGTAGTAGGTTCTTGAATTCAACCTCACTTTATGTATTCCTTTGCTGTGAGTAGTATAGATTGTGTTTCCATTAACTAAGCCTTCACTCTGTTTTGTTATGCACATCCACCTAATACAAAATACACATAATAGGAAGTAATGCATTGATCAGAAAAGAAAATGCAATTTTATTTTACTCTAAAGTACTCTGTGTTAACTTGATGCAAACGTTTTGAATACACTTTCCCTATTATTTAGTGTAGTCTACTACCATTTTTATGTGTGTGCCACTGAAGTTGTTGAAGTCAGTATAAGATATATCTCTAAAATCACATAATAGAACATCAGGGTTTCATAGCTGTAGAAATCTCAATGCAGTTCCAATGGAAATCCAGTGTAGTAGGTTCTTGAATTCTACCTTACCTTATGTATTACTTTGCTCTGAGTAGTATAGATTGTGTTTCCAATATGTTAGGCTTCAACGTGTATAGTTATGCACATCCAGCTAACACAAAATACACGTAATATGATGTATTGCATTGATCAGAAAAGGGAATGCGATATTATTTTACTCTAAATTACTATGTGCTAACTTGATGCAACCCTTTTGAATACACTTTCCCTATCATTGAGAGTAGTCTGCTACCATTTCTATGTGAGTGCTACTGAGATTGGTGAAGATACTGTGAGCAATATCTCCAACATCACATAATACAACTTCAATGATAGAAAGCAATGGAAAGCTCAAGGTAGTTCTCATGTAAATGCAATGCACTAGTTTCTTGAATTCAACATCACTTTATGTATTCTTTTGCTGTGAGTAGTATAGATTGTGTTTCCATTAACTAAGCCTTCACTCTGTTTTGTTATGCACATCCACCTAACAAAAAATACACATAATAGTAATGCATTGATCGGAAAAGAGAATGCAATTTTATTTTAAGCTGAAGTACTATGTATTAACATGAAGCAAACCTTTTTAATTCACTTTCCCTATCATTTAGTGTACTCTACTACCATTTTTATGTGTGTGCCACTGAAGTTATTGAAGTCAGCATAAGATATATCTCTAACATCACATAATAGAACATCAGGGTTTCTTAGCTATGCAAATCTCAATGCAGTTCCAATGGAAATACAATGTAGTAGTATCTTGAATTCAACCTTACCTTATGTATTCCTTTGCTCTGAGTAGTATAGATAGTGTTTCCAATATGTTAGGCTTCACCGTGTATAGTTATGCACATCCACCTAACACAAAATACACGTAATATGATGTATTGCATTGATCAGAAAAGGGAATGCGATATTATTTTGCTCTAAATTACTATGTGCTAACTTGATGCAACCCTTTTGAATACACTTTCCCTATCATTGAGAGTAGTCTGCTACCATTTCTATGTGAGTGCTACTGAGATTGGTGAAGATACTGTGAGCAATATCTCCAACATCACATAATACAACTTCAATGATTCAAAGTAATGGAAAGCTCAAGGTAGTTCCAATGGAAAACCAATGTAGTAGGTTCTTGAATTCAACCTCACTTTATGTATTCCTTTGCTGTGAGTAGTATAGATTGTGTTTCCATTAACTAAGCCTTCACTCTGTTTTGTTATGCACATCCACCTAACACAAAATACACATAATAGTAAGGATTGCATTGATCAGAGAAGAGAATGCAATATTATTTTACTCTAAAGTACTATGTGCTAACATGATGCAACCCTTTTGAGGATACTTTCCCTATGATTTAGAGTAGTCTGCTACCGTTTCTATGTGAGTGCTACTCAGATTGGTGAAGATAGTGTGAGCATTATCTCCAACATCACAAAAAACAACTTCAATGATTCAAAGTAATGGAAAGCTCAAGGTAGTTCTAATGGAAATCCAATGTAGTAGGTTCTTGAATTCAACCTCACTTTATGTATTCCTTTGCTGTGAGTAGTATAGATTGTGTTTCCATTAACTAAGCCTTCACTCTGTTTAGTTATGCACATCCACCTAACACAAAATACACATAATAGGAAGTAATGCATTGATCAGAAAAGAGAATGCAATTTTATTTTACTCTAAAGTACTCTGTGCTAACTTGATGCAAACATTTTTAATACACTTTCCCTGTCATTTAGTGTAGTCTACTACCATTTTTATTTGTGTGCCACTGAAGTTGTTGAAGTCAGTATAAGATATATCTCAAACATCACATAATAGAACATCAGGGTTTCATAGCTATACAAATCTCAATGCATTTCCAATGGAAATCCAATGTAGTAGGTTATTGAATTCAACCTTACCTTATGTATTCCTTTGCTCTGAGAAGTTTAGATAGTGTTTCCAGTACGTTAGCCTTCACCCTGTATAGTTATGCAGATCCACCTAACACAAAATACACATAATGGGAAGTATTGCATTGATCAGAAAAGAGAATGCAATATTATTTTACTCTAAAGTACTATGTGCTAACTTGATGCAACCCTTTTGAATATACTTTCCCTATGATTTAGAGTAGTCTGCTACCATTTCTATGTGAGGGCTACTGAGATTGGTGAAGATGCTGTGAGCATTATCTCCAACATCACATAAGACAACAATGATTCAAAGTAAAGGAAAGCTCAAGGTAGTTCCATTGGAAATCCAATGTAGTAGGTTCTTGAATTCAATCTCACTTTATCTATAACTTTGCTGTGAGTAGTATAGATTGTGTTTCCATTAACTTAGCCTTTACTCAGTTTTGTTATGCACATCCACCTAACAGAAAATACACTTAAAAGTAAGTAATGCATTGATCAGAAAAGAGAATGCAATTTTATTTTTCTCTAAAGTACTATGTGTTAACTTGATGCAAACCTTTTTAATACACTTTCAATATCATTTAGTGTAGTCTACTACAATTTTCATGTGTGTGCCACTGAAGTTGTTCAAGTCAGTATAAGATATATCTCTAACATCACGTAATAGAACATCAGGGTTTCACAGCTGTACAAATCTCAATGCAGTTCCAATGGAAATCCAGTGTAGTAGGTTCTTGAATTCAACTTACCTTATGTATTCCTTTGCTCTGAGTAGTATAGATTGTGTTTCCAGTATGTTAGCCTTCACCCTGTATAGTTATGCACATCCACCTTACACAAAATACACATAATAGTAAGTATTGCATTGATCAGAAAAGAGAATGCAATATTATTTTACTCTAAAGTACTATGTGCTAACATGATGCAACCCTTTTGAATATACTTTCGCTATGATTTAGAGTAGTCTGCTACCGTTTCTATGTGAGTGCTACTGAGATTGGTGAAGGTAGTGTGAGCATTATCTCCAACATCACATAATACAACTTCAATGATTCAAAGTAATGGAAAGCTCAAGGTAGTTGCAAAGGAAATCCAATGAAGTAGGTTATGTATTCAACTTTAACTTATGTATTTCTTTGCTCTGAGTAGTATAGATTGTGTTTCCAATAAATTAGCCTTCACCCTGTATAGTTATGCAGATCCACCTAACAGAAAATATACATAATAGTAAGTATTGCATTGATCAGAAAAGAGAATGTGATATTATTTTACTCTAAATTACTATGTGCTAACTTGATGCAACCCTTTTGAATACACTTTCCCTATCATTGAGGGTAGTCTGCTACCATTTCTATGAGTGTGCTACTGAGATTGGTGAAGGTAGTGTGAGCAATAACTCCAACATCACATAATACAACTTCAATGATTCAAAGTAATGGAAAGCTGAAGGTAGTTCCAATGGAAATCCAATGTAGTAGGTTCTTGAATTCAATCTCACTTTATGTATTCCTTTGCTGTGAGTAGTATAGATTGTGTTTCCATTAACTGAGCCTTCACTCTGCTTTGTTATGCACATCCACCTAACACAAAATACACATAATAGTAAGGAATGCATTGATCAGAAAAGGGAATGCAATTTTATTTTACTCTAAAGTACTATGTGTTTACTTGATGCAAACCTTTTCAATACACATTCCCTATTATTTAGTGTAGTCTACTACCATTTTTATGTGTGTGCCACTGAAGTGTTGAAGTCAGTATAAGATATATCTCTAACATCACATAATAGAACATCAGCGTTTCATAGCTATACAAATCTCAGTGCAGTTCTAATGGAAATCCAATGTTGTAGGTTCTTGAATTCAACCTTACGTTATGTATTCCTTTGCTCTGAGTAGTATAGATAGTGTTTCCAGTACGTTAGCCTTCACCCTGTATAGTTATGCACATCCACCTAACACAAAATACACATAATAGTAAGTAATGCATTGATCAGAAAAGAGCTTGCAATATTATTTTACTCCAAACTACTATGTGCTAACTTGATGCAACCCTTTTGAATATACTTTCCCTATCATTTAGAGTAGTTGCTAACATTTCTATGTGATTGCTACTGAGATTGGAGAAGATAGTGTGAGCATTGTCTCCAAAATCACATAATAGAAATTCAATGATTCAAAGTAATGGAAAGCTCAAGGTAGTTCCAATGGAAATCCAATATGGTAGGTTCTTGAATTCAACCTCTCTTTATGTATTCCTTTGCTGTGAGTAGTACAGATTGTGTTTCCATTAACTAAGCCTTCACTCTGTTTTGTTATGCACATCCACCTAACACAAAATACACATAATAGTAAGTAATGCATTGATCAGAAAAGGGAATGCAATTTTATTTTACTCTAAAGTACTATGTGCTAACATGATGCAACCCTTTTGAATATACTTTCCCTATCATTTAGAGTAGTTGCTAACATTTCTATGTGATTGCTACTGAGATTGGAGAAGATAGTGTGAGCATTGTCTCCAAAATCACATAATAGAAATTCAATGATTCAAAGTAATGGAAAGCTCAAGGTAGTTCCAATGGAAATCCATTATGGTAGGTTCTTGAATTCAACCTTACGTTATGTATTCCTTTGCTCTGAGTAGTATAGATAGTGTTTCCAGTACGTTAGCCTTCACCCTGTATAGTTATGCACATCCACCTAACACAAAATACACATAATAGTAAGTAATGCATTGATCAGAAAAGAGCTTGCAATATTATTTTACTCCAAACTACTATGTGCTAACTTGATGCAACCCTTTTGAATATACTTTCCCTATGATTTAGAGTATTCTGCTTTCGTTTCTATGTGAGTGCTACTGAGATTGGTGAAGATAGTGTGAGCATTATCTCCAACATCACATAATACAAATTCAATGATTCAAAGTAATGGAAAGCTCAAGGTAGTTCCAATGGAAATCCAATGTAGTAGGTTCTTGAATTCAATATCACTTTATGTATTCCTTTGCAGTGAGTAGTATAGATTGTGTTTCCATTAACTAAGCCTTCACTCTGCTTTGTTATGCACATCCACCTAATACAAAGTACACATAATAGGAAGTAATGCATTGATCAGAAAAGAGAATGCAATTTTATTTTACTCTAAAGTACGCTGTGTTAACTTGATGCAAACCTTTTCAATACACTTTCCCTATCATTTAGTGTAGTCTACTACCATTTTTATGTGTGCGCCACTGAAGTTGTTGAAGTCAGTATAAGATATATCTCTAACATCACATAATAGAACATCAGGGTTTCATAGCTATACAAATCTCAATGCAGTTCCAATGGAAATACAATGTAGTAGGTTCTTGAATTCAACCTGACGTGATGTATTCCTTTGCTCTGAGTAGTATAGGTAGTGTTTCCAATATGTTAGGCTTCACCGTGAATAGTTATGCACATCCACCTAATACAAAATACACATAATAGGAAGTAATGCATTGATCAGAAAAGAGAATGCAATTTTATTTTTCTCTAAAGTACACTGTGTTAACTTGATGCAAACCTTTTCAATACACTTTCCCTATTATTTAGTGTAGTCTACTACCATTTTCATGTGTGTGCCACTGAAGTTGTTGAAGTCAGTATAAGATATATCTCTAACATCACATAATTGAACATCAGGGTTTCATAGCTATACAAATCTCAATGCAGTTCCAATGGAAATACAATGTAGTAGGTTCTTGAATTCAACCTTTCCTTATGTATTCCTTTGCTCTGAGTAGTATAGATACTGTTTCCAGTACGTTAGCCTTCACCCTATATAGTTATGCACATTCACCTAACACAAAATACACATAATAGTAAGTATTGCATTGATCAGAAAAGAGAATGCGATATTATTTTACTCTAAATTACTATGTGCTAACTTGATGCAACCCTTTTGAATACAGTTTCCCTATCATTGAGAGTAGTCTGCTAGCATTTGTATGTGAGTGCTACAGAGATTGGTGAAGATACTGTGAGCAATATCTCCAACGTCACATAATACAACTTCAATGATTCAAAGTAATGGAAAGCTCAAGTTAGTTCTAATGGAAATCCAATGTAGTAGGTTTTTGAATTCAACCTCACTTTATGTATTCCTTTGCTCTGAGTAGTATAGATTGTGTTTCCATTAACTAAGCCTTCACTCTGTTTTGTTGTGCACATCCACCTAATACAAAATACACATAATAGGAAGTAATGCATTGATCAGAAATGAGAATGCAATTTTATTCTTCTCTGAAGTACACTGTGTTAACTTGATGCAAACCTTTTCGATACACTTTCCCTATTATTTAGTGTAGTCTACTACCATTTTCATGTGTGTGCCACTGAAGTTGTTGAAGTCAGTATAAGATATATCTCTAACATCACATAATTGAACATCAGGGTTTCATAGCTATACAAATCTCAATGCAGTTCCAATGGAAATACAATGTAGTAGGTTCTTGAATTCAACCTTTCCTTATGTATTCCTTTGCTCTGAGTAGTATAGATACTGTTTCCAGTACGTTAGCCTTCACCCTATATAGTTATGCACATTCACCTAACACAAAATACACATAATAGTAAGTATTGCATTGATCAGAAAAGAGAATGCAATATTATTTTACTCTAAATTACTATGTGCTAACTTGATGCAACCCTTTTGAATACACTTTCCCTATCATTGAGAGTAGTCTGCTACCATTTCTATGTGAGTGCTACTGAGATTGGTGAAGATAGTGTGAGCAATATCTCCAACATCACATAATACTACTTCAATGATTCAAAGTAATGGAAAGCTCAAGGTAGTTCCAATGGAAATCCAATATGGTAGGTTCTTGAATTCAACCTCACTTTACGTATTCCTTTGCTGTGAGTAGTATAGATTGTGTTTCCATTTACAAAGCCTTCACTCTGTTTTGTTATGCACATCCACCTAACACAAAATACACATAATAGTAAGTAATGCATTGATCAGAAAAGGTCATGAAATATTATTTTACTCTAAATTACTATGTGATAACTTGATGCAAACCTTTTAAATACACTTTCCCTATTATTTAGTGTAGTCTACTACCATTTTTATGTGTGTGCCACTGAAGTTGTTGAAGTCAGTATAAGATATATCTCTAACATCACATAATAGAACATCAGGGTTTCATAGCTATACAAATCTCAATGCATTTCCAATGGAAATCCAATGTAGTAGGTTCTTGAATTCAACCTTACCTTATGTATTCCTTTGCTCTGAGTAGTATAGATAGTGCTTCCAGTACGATAGCCTTCACCCTGTATAGTTATGCACATCCACCTAACACAAAATACACATAATAGTAAGGATTGCATTGATCAGAATAGAGAATGCAATATTATTTTACTCTAAAGTACTATGTGCTAACTTGATGCAACCCTTTTGAATATACTTTCCCTATGATGTAGAGTAGTCTGCTACCGTTTCTATGTGAGTGCTACTGAGATTGGTGAAGATAGTGTGAGCATTATCTCCAACATCACATAATACAACAATGATTCAAAGTAATGGAAAGCTCAAGGTAGTTCCATTGGAAATCCAATGTAGTAGGTTCTTGAATTCAATCTCACTTTATGTATACCTTTGCTGTGAGTAGTATCGATTGTGTTTCCATTAACCTAGCCTTTACTCTGTTTTGTTATGCACATCCACCTAACACAAAATACACATAATAGTAAGTAATGCACTGATCAGAAAAGGGAATGCAGTTTTATTTTACTCTAAAGTACTATGTGCTAACATGATGCAACCCTTTTGAATATACTTTCCCTATGATTTAGAGCAGTCTGCTACCATTTCTATGTGAGTTCTACTGAGATTGGTGAAGATAGTGTGAGCATTATCTCCAACATCACATAATACAACTTCAATGATTCAAAGTAATGGAAAGCTCAAGGTAGTTCCAATGGAAATCCAATGTAGTAGGTTCTTGAACTCAATATCACTTTATGTATTCCTTTCCAGTGAGTAGTATAGATTGTGTTTCCATTAACTAAGCCTTCACTCTGCTTTGTTATGCACATCCACCTAACACAACATACACATAATAGTAAGTAATGCATTGATCAGAAAAGGGAATGCAATTTTATTTTACTCTAAAGTACTATGTGTGTACTTGATGCAAACCTTGTTAATACACTTTCCCTATCATTTAGTGTAGTCTACTACCATTTTTATGTGTGCGCCACTGAAGTTGTTGAAGTCAGTATAAGATATATCTCTTACATCACATAATAGAACATCAGGGTTTCATAGCTATATAAATCTCAATGCAGTTCCAATGGAAATACAATGTAGTAGGTTCTTGAATTCAACCTTACCTGATGTATTCCTTTGCTCTGAGTAGTATAGATAGTGTTTCCAATATGTTAGGCTTCACCGTGTATAGTTCTGCACATCCACCTAACACAAAATACACATAATAGTAAGTATTGCATTGATCAGAAAAGAGAATGCGATATTATTTTACTCGAAATTACTATGTGCTAACTTGATGCAACCCTTTTGAATACACTTTCCCTGTCATTGAGAGTAGTCTGCTACCATTTCTATGTGAGTGCTACTGAGATTGGTGAAGATACTGTGAGCAATATCTCCAACATCACATAATACAACTTCAATGATTCAAAGTAATGGAAAGCTCAAGTTAGTTCCAATGGAAATCCAATGTAGTAGGTTCTTGAATTCAACCTCACTTTATGTATTCATTTGCTGTGAGTAGTATAGATTGTGTTTCCATTAACTAAGCCTTCACTCTGTTTTGTTATGCACATCCACCTAACACAAAATACACATAATAGTAAGTATCGCATTGATCAGAAAAGAGAATGCAATATTATTTTACTCTAAAGTACTATGTGCTAACTTGATGCAACCCTTTTGAATATACTTTCCCTATGATTTAGAGTAGTCTGCTACCGTTTCTATGTGAGGGCTACTGAGATTGGTGAAGATAGTGTGAGCATTATCTCCAAAATCACATAATACAACAATGATTCAAAGTAATGGAAAGCTCAAGGTAGTTCCATTGGAAATCCAATGTAGTAGGTTCTTGAATTCAATCTCACTTTATGTATACCTTTGCTCTGAGTAGTATAGATTGTGTTTCCATTAACTAAGCCTTCACTCTGTTTTGTTGTGCACATCCACCTAATACAAAATACACATAATAGGAAGTAATGCATTGATCAGAAATGAGAATGCAATTTTATTTTTCTCTAAAGTACACTGTGTTAACTTGATGCAAACCTTTTCAATACACTTTCCCTATTATTTAGTGTAGTCTACTACCATTTTCATGTGTGTGCCACTGAAGTTGTTGAAGTCAGTATAAGATATATCTCTAACATCACATAATTGAACATCAGGGTTTCATAGCTATACAAATCTCAATGCAGTTCCAATGGAAATACAATGTAGTAGGTTCTTGAATTCAACCTTTCCTTATGTATTCCTTTGCTCTGAGTAGTATAGATACTGTTTCCAGTACGTTAGCCTTCACCCTATATAGTTATGCACATTCACCTAACACAAAATACACATAATAGTAAGTATTGCATTGATCAGAAAAGAGAATGCAATATTATTTTACTCTAAATTACTATGTGCTAACTTGATGCAACCCTTTTGAATACACTTTCCCTATCATTGAGAGTAGTCTGCTACCATTTCTATGTGAGTGCTACTGAGATTGGTGAAGATAGTGTGAGCAATATCTCCAACATCACATAATACTACTTCAATGATTCAAAGTAATGGAAAGCTCAAGGTAGTTCCAATGGAAATCCAATATGGTAGGTTCTTGAATTCAACGTCACTTTACGTATTCCTTTGCTGTGAGTAGTATAGATTGTGTTTCCATTTACAAAGCCTTCACTCTGTTTTGTTATGCACATCCACCTAACACAAAATACACATAATAGTAAGTAATGCATTGATCAGAAAAGGACATGAAATATTATTTTACTCTAAATTACTATGTGATAACTTGATGCAAACCTTTTAAATACACTTTCCCTATTATTTAGTGTAGTCTACTACCATTTTTATGTGTGTGCCACTGAAGTTGTTGAAGTCAGTATAAGATATATCTCTAACATCACATAATAGAACATCAGGGTTTCATAGCTATACAAATCTCAATGCATTTCCAATGGAAATCCAATGTAGTAGGTTCTTGAATTCAACCTTACCTTATGTATTCCTTTGCTCTGAGTAGTATAGATAGTGCTTCCAGTACGATAGCCTTCACCCTGTATAGTTATGCACATCCACCTAACACAAAATACACATAATAGTAAGGATTGCATTGATCAGAATAGAGAATGCAATATTATTTTACTCTAAAGTACTATGTGCTAACTTGATGCAACCCTTTTGAATATACTTTCCCTATGATGTAGAGTAGTCTGCTACCGTTTCTATGTGAGTGCTACTGAGATTGGTGAAGATAGTGTGAGCATTATCTCCAACATCACATAATACAACAATGATTCAAAGTAATGGAAAGCTCAAGGTAGTTCCATTGGAAATCCAATGTAGTAGGTTCTTGAATTCAATCTCACTTTATGTATTCATTTGCTGTGAGTAGTATAGATTGTGTTTCCATTAACTAAGCCTTCACTCTGTTTTGTTATGCACATCCACCTAACACAAAATACACATAATAGTAAGTAATGCACTGATCAGAAAAGGGAATGCAGTTTTATTTTACTCTAAAGTACTATGTGCTAACATGATGCAACCCTTTTGAATATACTTTCCCTATGATTTAGAGCAGTCTGCTACCATTTCTATGTGAGTTCTACTGAGATTGGTGAAGATAGTGTGAGCATTATCTCCAACATCACATAATACAACTTCAATGATTCAAAGTAATGGAAAGCTCAAGGTAGTTCCAATGGAAATCCAATGTAGTAGGTTCTTGAACTCAATATCACTTTATGTATTCCTTTCCAGTGAGTAGTATAGATTGTGTTTCCATTAACTAAGCCTTCACTCTGCTTTGTTATGCACATCCACCTAACACAACATAGACATAATAGTAAGTAATGCATTGATCAGAAAAGGGAATGCAATTTTATTTTACTCTAAAGTACTATGTGTGTACTTGATGCAAACCTTTTTAATACACTTTCCCTATCATTTAGTGTAGTCTACTACCATTTTTATGTGTGCGCCACTGAAGTTGTTGAAGTCAGTATAAGATATATCTCTTACATCACATAATAGAACATCAGGGTTTCATAGCTATATAAATCTCAATGCAGTTCCAATGGAAATACAATGTAGTAGGTTCTTGAATTCAACCTTACCTGATGTATTCCTTTGCTCTGAGTAGTATAGATAGTGTTTCCAATATGTTAGGCTTCACCGTGTATAGTTCTGCACATCCACCTAACACAAAATACACTTAATAGTAAGTATTGCATTGATCAGAAAAGAGAATGCGATATTATTTTACTCGAAATTACTATGTGCTAACTTGATGCAACCCTTTTGAATACACTTTCCCTGTCATTGAGAGTAGTCTGCTACCATTTCTATGTGAGTGCTACTGAGATTGGTGAAGATACTGTGAGCAATATCTCCAACATCGCATAATACAACTTCAATGATTCAAAGTAATGGAAAGCTCAAGTTAGTTCCAATGGAAATCCAATGTAGTAGGTTCTTGAATTCAACCTCACTTTATGTATTCATTTGCTGTGAGTAGTATAGATTGTGTTTCCATTAACTAAGCCTTCACTCTGTTTTGTTATGCACATCCACCTAACACAAAATACACATAATAGTAAGTATCGCATTGATCAGAAAAGAGAATGCAATATTATTTTACTCTAAAGTACTATGTGCTAACTTGATGCAACCCTTTTGAATATACTTTCCCTATGATTTAGAGTAGTCTGCTACCGTTTCTATGTGAGGGCTACTGAGATTGGTGAAGATAGTGTGAGCATTATCTCCAAAATCACATATACAACAATGATTCAAAGTAATGGAAAGCTCAAGGTAGTTCCATTGGAAATCCAATGTAGTAGGTTCTTGAATTCAATCTCACTTTATGTATACCTTTGCTGTGAGTAGTATAGATTGTGTTTCCATTAACTTAGCCTTTACTCTGTCTTGTTATGCACATCCACCTAACACAAAATACACATAATAGTAAGTAATGCATTGATAAGAAAAGGGAATGCAATTTTATTTTACTCTAAAGTACTATGTGTTTACTTGATGCAAACCTTTTTAATACACTTTCCCTATCATTTAGTGTAGTCTACTACCATTTTTATGTGTGCGCCACTGAAGTTGTTGAAGTCAGTATAAGATATATCTCTAACATCACATAATAGAACACCAGTGTTTCATAGCTATACAAATCTCAATGCAGTTCCAATGGAAATACAATGGAGTAGGTTCTTGAATTCAACCTTCCCTTATGTATTCCTTTGCTCTGAGTAGTATAGATATTGTTTCCAATATGTTAGCCTTCACCCTGTATAGTTATGCAGATCCACCTAACACAAAATATACATAATAGTAAGTATTGCATTGATCAGAAAAGAGAATGTGATATTATTTTACTCTAAATTACTATGTGATAACTTGATGCAACCCTTTTGAATACACTTTCCCTATTATTGAGAGTAGTCTGCTACCATTTCTATGTGAGTGCTACTGAGATTGGTGAAGATAGTGTGAACAATATCTCCTACATCACCTAATACAACTTCAATGATTCAAAGTAATGGAAAGCTCAAGGTAGTTCCAATGGAAATCCAATGTAGTAGGTTCTTGAATTCAATCTCACTTTATGTGTTCCTTTGCTGTGAGTAGTATAGATTGTGTTTCCATTAACTAAGCCTTCACTCAGTCTTGTTATGCACATCCACCAAACACAAAATACACATAATAATAAGTAATGCATTGATCAGAAAAGAGAATGCAATTTTATTTTACTCTGAAGTACTATGTGTTAACATGATGCAAACCTTTTTAATACACTTTCCCTATCATTTAGTGTAGTCTACTAGCATTTTTATGTGTGTGCCACTGAATTTGTTGAAGTCAGTATAAGATATATCTCTAACATCACAAAATAGAACATCAGGGTTTCATAGCTGTAGAAATCTCAATGCAGTTCCAATGAAAATCCAGTGTAGTAGGTTCTTGAATTCAACCTTACCTTATGTATTCCTTTGCTCTGAGTAGTATAGATGTTGTTTCCAATATGTTAGGCTTCACCCTGTATAGTTATGCAGATCCACCTAACACAAAATATGCATAATAGTAAGTATTGCATTGATCAGAAATGAGAATGTGATTTTATTTTACTCTAAATTACTGTGTGCTAACTTGATGCAACCCTTTTGAATACACTTTCCCTATCATTGAGAGTAGTCTGCTACCGTTTCTATGTGAGTGCTGCTGAGATTGGTGATGATACTGTGAGCAATATCTCCTACATCACATAATACAATTTCAATGATTCAAAGTAATGGAAAGCTCAAGGTAGTTCCAATGGAAATCCAATGTAGTAGGTTCTTGAATTCAATCTCACTTTATGTGTTCCTTTGCTGTGAGTAGTATAGATTGTGTTTCCATCATCTAAGCCTTCACTGTGTTTTGTTATGCACATCCACCTAATACAAAATACACTTAATAGGAAGTAATGCATTGATCAGAAAAGAGAATGCAATTTTATTTTACTCTAAAGTACGCTGTGTTAACTTGATGCAAACCTTTTCAATACTCTTTCCCTGTAATTTAGTGTAGTCTACTACCATTTTTATGTGTGTGCCACTGAAGTTGTTGAAGTCAGTATAAGATATATCTCTAACATCACATAATAGAACATCAGGGTTTCATAGCTATACAAATCTCAATGCAGTTCCAATGGAAATCCAATGTAGTAGGTTCTTGAATTCAACCTTACCTTATGTATTCCTTTGCTCAGAGTAGTATAGATAGTGTTTCCAGTACGTTAGCCTTCACCCTGTATTGTTATGCACATCCACCTAACACAAAATACACATAATACTAAGTATTGCATTGAGCAGAAAAGAGAATGCAATATTATTTTACTCTAAAGTACTATGTGCTAACAGGATGCAACCCTTTTGAATATACTTTCCCTATGATTTAGGGCAGTCTGCTACCGTTTCTATGTGAGTGCTACTGAGATTGGTGAAGATAGTGTGAGCATTATCTCCAACATCACATAATACAACTTCAATGATTCAAAGTAATGGAAAGCTC
The DNA here is from genome assembly GCF_030144855.1 of Hypanus sabinus. Taxonomy (NCBI): domain Eukaryota; kingdom Metazoa; phylum Chordata; class Chondrichthyes; order Myliobatiformes; family Dasyatidae; genus Hypanus; species Hypanus sabinus. Next base: position 53,723,374 of record NC_082728.1, on the reverse strand, counting down.
AAGGTAGTTCCAAAAGAAATCCAATGAAGTAGGATATGAATTCAACCTTACCTTATGTATTTCTTCGCTCTGAGTAGTATAGATTGTGTTTCCAATAAATTAGCCTTCACCCTGTATAGTTATGCAGATCCACCTAACACAAAATATACATAATAGTAAGTATTGCATTGATCAGAAAAGAGAATGTGATATTATTTTACTCTAAAGTTCTATGTGCTAACTTGATGCAACCCTTTTGAATATACTTTCCCTATGATTAAGAGTAGTCTGCTACCGTTTCTATGTGAGTGCTACTGAGATTGGTGAAGATACTGTGAGCAATATCTCCAACATCACATAATACAACTTCAATGATTCAAAGTAATGGAAAGCTCAAGGTAGTTCTAATGGAAATCCAATGTAGTAGGTTCTTGAATTCAACCTCACTTTATGTATTCCTTTTCTGTGAGTAGTATAGATTGTGTTTCCATCATCTAAGCCTTCACTCTGTTTTGTTATGCACATCCACCTAATACAAAATACACTTATTAGGAAGTAATGCATTGATCAGAAAAGAGAATGCAATTTTATTTTACTCTAAAGTACTCTGTGTTAACTTGATGCAAACCTTTTCAATACACTTTCCCTATTATTTAGTGTAGTCTACTACCATTTTTATGTGTGTGCCACTGAAGCTGTTGAAGTCAGTATAAGATATATCTCTAACATCACATAATAGAACATCAGGGTTTCATAGCTGTGCAAATCTCAATGCAGTTCCAATGGAAATCCAGTGTAGTAGGTTCTTGAATTCAACCCTACCTTATGTATTCCTTTGCTCTGAGTAGTATAGATTGTGTTTCCAATATGTTAGGCTGCAACGTGTGTAGTTATGCACATCCACCTAACACAAAATACACGTAATATGATGTATTGCATTGAACAGAAAAGGGAATGCGATATTATTTTACTCTAAATTACTATGCGCTAACATGATGCAACCATTTTGAATACACTTTCCCTATCATTGAGAGTAGTCTGCTACCATTTCTATGTGAGTGCTACTGAGATTGGTGAAGATAGTGTGAGCAATATCTCCAACATCACATAATACAACTTCAATGATACAAAGCAATGGAAAGCTCAAGGTATTTCTAATGGAAATCCAATGTAGTAGGTTCTTGAATTCAACCTCACTTTATGTATTCCTTTTCTGTGAGTAGTATAGATTGTGTTTCCATCAACTAAGCCTTCACTCTGTTTCGTTATGCACATCCACCCAATACAAAATACACTTAATAGGAAGTAATGCATTGATCAGAAAAGAGAATGCAATTTTATTTTACTCTAAAGTACTCTGTGTTAACTTGATGCAAACCTTTTCAATAAACTTTCCCTATTATTTAGTGTAGTCTACTACCATTTGTATGTGTGTGCCACTGAAGGTGTTGAAGTCAGTATAAGATATATCTCTAACATCACATGATAGAACACCAGCATTTCATAGCTATACAAATCTGAATGCATTTCCAATGGAAATCCAATGTAGTAGGTTCTTGAATTCAACCTTACCTTATATATTCCTTTGCTCTAAGTAGTATAGATAGTGTTTCCAGTACGTTAGCCTTCACCCTGTATAGTTATGCACATCCACCTAACACAAAATACACATAATAGTAAGTATTGCATTGATCAGAAAAGAGAATGCAATATTATTTTGCTCTAAAGTACTATGTGCTAACTTGATGCAACCCTTTTGAATACAGTTTCCCCATCATTGAGAGTAGTCTGCTACCATTTCTATGTGAGTGCTACTGAGATTGGTGAAGATAGTGTGAGCAATATCTCCAACATCACATAATACAACTTCAATGATACAAAGCAATGGAAAGCTCAAGGTAGTTCTCATGTAAATGCAATGCACGAGTTTCTTGAATTCAACCTCACTTGATGTATTCCTTTGCTGTGAGTAGTATAGATTGTGTTTCCATTAATTAAGCCTTCACTCTGTTTTGCTATGCACATCCACCTAACACAAAATACACATAATAGGAAGTAATGCATTGATCAGAAAAGAGAATGCAATTTTATTTTACTCTAAAGTACTCTGTGTTAACTTGATGCAAACCTTTTCAATACACTTTCCCTATTATTTAGTGTAGTCTACTACCATTTTTATGTGTGTGCCACTGAAGTTGTTGAAGTCAGTATAAGATATATCTCTAACATCACATAATAGAACATCAGGGTTTCATAGCTATACAAATCTCAATACATTACCAATGGAAATCCAATGTAGTAGGTTCTTGAATTCAACCTTACCTTATGTATTCCTTTGCTCTGAGTAGTATAGTTAGTGTTTCCAGTACGTTGGCCTTCACCCTGTATAGTTATGCACATCCACCTAACACAAAATACACATAATAGTAAGTATTGCATCGATCAGAAAAGAGAATGCAATATTATTTTACTCTAAATTACTATGTGCTAACTTGATGCAACACTTTTGAATATACTTTCCCTATGATTTAGAGTTGTCTGCTACCGTTTCTATGTGAGGGCTACTGAGATTGGTGAAGATACTGTGAGCAATATCTCCAACATCACATAATACAACTTCAATGATTCAAAGTAATGGAAAGCTCAAGGCAGTTCTAATGGAAATCCAATGTAGTAGGTTCTTGAATTCAACCTCACTTTATGTATTCCTTTGCTGTGAGTAGTATAGATTGTGTTTCCATTAACTAAGCCTTCACTCTGTTTTGTTATGCACATCCACCTAATACAAAGTACACATAATAGGAAGTAATGCATTGATCAGAAAAGAGAATGCAATTTTATTTTACTCTAAAGTACGCTGTGTTAACTTGATGCAAACCTTTTCAATACTCTTTCCCTGTAATTTAGTGTAGTCTACTACCATTTTTATGTGTGTGCCACTGAAGTTGTTGAAGTCAGTATAAGATATATCTCTAACATCACATAATAGAACATCAGGGTTTCATAGCTATACAAATCTCAATGCAGTTCCAATGGAAATCCAATGTAGTAGGTTCTTGAATTCAACCTTACCTTATGTATTCCTTTGCTCAGAGTAGTATAGATAGTGTTTCCAGTACGTTAGCCTTCACCCTGTATAGTTATGCACATCCACCTAACACAAAATACACATAATACTAAGTATTGCATTGAGCAGAAAAGAGAATGCAATATTATTTTACTCTTATGTACTATGTGCTAACAGGATGCAACCCTTTTGAATATACTTTCCCTATGATTTAGGGCAGTCTGCTACCGTTTCTATGTGAGTGCTACTGAGATTGGTGAAGATAGTGTGAGCATTATCTCCAACATCACATAATACAACTTCAATGATTCAAAGTAATGGAAAGCTCAAGGTAGTTCCAAAAGAAATCCAATGAAGTAGGATATGAATTCAACCTTACCTTATGTATTTCTTTGCTCTGAGTAGTATAGATTGTGTTTCCAATAAATTAGCCTTCACCCTGTATAGTTATGCAGATCCAACTAACAGAAAATACACAAAATAGTACGTATTGCATTGATCAGAAAAGAGAATGTGATATTATTTTACTCTAAATTACTATGTGCTAACTTGATGCAACCCTTTTGAATACACTTTCCCTATCATTGAGAGTAGTCTTCTACCCTTTCTATGTGAGTGGTACTGCGATTGGTGAAGATAGTGTGAGCAATATCTCCAACATCACATAATACAACTTCAATGATTCAAAGTAATGGAAAGCTCAAGGTAGTTCTAAAGGAAATCCAATTTTGTAGGTTCTTGAATTCAACCTCACTTTATGTATTCCTTTGCTGTGAGTAGTATAGATTGTGTTTCCATTAACTAAGCCTTCACTCTGTTTTGTTATGCACATCCACCTAATACAAAATACACTTATTAGGAAGTAATGCATTGATCAGAAAAGAGAATGCAATTTTATTTTACTCTAAAGTACTCTGTGTTAACTTGATGCAAACCTTCTCAATACACTTTCCCTATTATTTAGTGTAGTCTACTACCATTTTTATGTGTGTGCCACTGAAGCTGTTGAAGTCAGTATAAGATATATCTCTAACATCACATAATAGAACATCAGGGTTTCATAGCTGTCCAAATCTCAATGCAGTTCCAATGGAAATCCAGTGTAGTAGGTTCTTGAATTCAACCCTACCTTATGTATTCCTTTGCTCTGAGTAGTATAGATTGTGTTTCCAATATGTTAGGCTTCAACGTGTGTAGTTATGCAGATCCACCTAACACAAAATACACGTAATATGATGTATTGCATTGATCAGAAAAGGGAATGCGATATTATTTTACTCCAAATTACTATGCGCTAACATGATGCAACCATTTTGAATACACTTTCCCTATCATTGAGAGTAGTCTGCTACCATTTCTATGTGAGTGCTACTGAGATTGGTGAAGATAGTGTGAGCAATATCTCCAACATCACATAATACAACTTCAATGATACAAAGCAATGGAAAGCTCAAGGTATTTCTAATGGAAATCCAATGTAGTAGGTTCTTGAATTCAACCTCACTTTATGTATTCCTTTGCTGTGAGTAGTATAGATTGTGTTTCCATCAACTAAGCCTTCACTCTGTTTTGTTATGCACATCCACCTAATACAAAATACACTTAATAGGAAGTAATGCATTGATCAGAAAAGAGAATGCAATTTTATTTTACTCTAAAGTACTCTGTGTAAACTTGATGCAAACCTTTTCAATAAACTTACCCTATTATTTAGTGTAGTCTACTACCATTTTTATGTGTGTGCCACTGAAGTTGTTGAAGTCAGTATAAGATATGTCTCTAACATCACAGGATAGAACACTAGCATTTCATAGCTATACAAATCTCAATGCATTTCCAATGGAAACCCAATGTAGTAGGTTCTTGAATTCAACCTTACCTTATATATTTCTTTGCTCTAAGTAGTATAGATAGTGTTTCCAGTATGTTAGCCTTCACCCTGTATAGTTATGCACATCCACCTAACACAAAATACACATAATAGAAAGTATTGCATTGATCAGTAAAGAGAATGCAATATTATTTTGCTCTAAAGTACTATGTGCTAACTTGATGCAACCCTTTTGAATATACTTTCCCTATGATTTAGAGTAGTCTGCTAACATTTCTATGTGAGTGCGACTGAGATTGGTGAAGATAGTGTGAGCATTATCTCCAACATCAGATAATACAACTTCAATGATTCAAAGTAATGGAAAGCTCAAGGTAGTTCTCATGTAAATGCAATGCACGAGTTTCTTGAATTCAACCTCACTTGATGTATTCCTTTGCTGTGAGTAGTATAGATTGTGTTTCCATTAATTAAGCCTTCACTCTGTTTTGCTATGCACATCCACCTAACACAAAATACACATAATAGGAAGTAATGCATTGATCAGAAAAGAGAATGCAATTTTATTTTACTCTAAAGTACTCTGTGTTAACTTGATGCAAACCTTTTCAATACACTTTCCCTATTATTTAGTGTAGTCTACTACCATTTTTATGTGTGTGCCACTGAAGTTGTTGAAGTCAGTATAAGATATATCTCTAACATCACATAATAGAACATCAGGGTTTCATAGCTATACAAATCTCAATACATTACCAATGGAAATCCAATGTAGTAGGTTCTTGAATTCAACCTTACCTTATGTATTCCTTTGCTCTGAGTAGTATAGTTAGTGTTTCCAGTACGTTGGCCTTCACCCTGTATAGTTATGCACATCCACCTAACACAAAATACACATAATAGTAAGTATTGCATCGATCAGAAAAGAGAATGCAATATTATTTTACTCTAAATTACTATGTGCTAACTTGATGCAACACTTTTGAATATACTTTCCCTATGATTTAGAGTTGTCTGCTACCGTTTCTATGTGAGGGCTACTGAGATTGGTGAAGATACTGTGAGCAATATCTCCAACATCACATAATACAACTTCAATGATTCAAAGTAATGGAAAGCTCAAGGCAGTTCTAATGGAAATCCAATGTAGTAGGTTCTTGAATTCAACCTCACTTTATGTATTCCTTTGCTGTGAGTAGTATAGATTGTGTTTCCATTAACTAAGCCTTCACTCTGTTTTGTTATGCACATCCACCTAATACAAAGTACACATAATAGGAAGTAATGCATTGATCAGAAAAGAGAATGCAATTTTATTTTACTCTAAAGTACGCTGTGTTAACTTGATGCAAACCTTTTCAATACTCTTTCCCTGTAATTTAGTGTAGTCTACTACCATTTTTATGTGTGTGCCACTGAAGTTGTTGAAGTCAGTATAAGATATATCTCTAACATCACATAATAGAACATCAGGGTTTCATAGCTATACAAATCTCAATGCAGTTCCAATGGAAATCCAATGTAGTAGGTTCTTGAATTCAACCTTACCTTATGTATTCCTTTGCTCAGAGTAGTATAGATAGTGTTTCCAGTACGTTAGCCTTCACCCTGTATAGTTATGCACATCCACCTAACACAAAATACACATAATACTAAGTATTGCATTGAGCAGAAAAGAGAATGCAATATTATTTTACTCTTATGTACTATGTGCTAACAGGATGCAACCCTTTTGAATATACTTTCCCTATGATTTAGGGCAGTCTGCTACCGTTTCTATGTGAGTGCTACTGAGATTGGTGAAGATAGTGTGAGCATTATCTCCAACATCACATAATACAACTTCAATGATTCAAAGTAATGGAAAGCTCAAGGTAGTTCCAAAAGAAATCCAATGAAGTAGGATATGAATTCAACCTTACCTTATGTATTTCTTTGCTCTGAGTAGTATAGATTGTGTTTCCAATAAATTAGCCTTCACCCTGTATAGTTATGCAGATCCAACTAACAGAAAATACACAAAATAGTACGTATTGCATTGATCAGAAAAGAGAATGTGATATTATTTTACTCTAAATTACTATGTGCTAACTTGATGCAACCCTTTTGAATACACTTTCCCTATCATTGAGAGTAGTCTTCTACCCTTTCTATGTGAGTGGTACTGCGATTGGTGAAGATAGTGTGAGCAATATCTCCAACATCACATAATACAACTTCAATGATTCAAAGTAATGGAAAGCTCAAGGTAGTTCTAAAGGAAATCCAATTTAGTAGGTTGTTGAATTCAACCTCACTTTATGTATTCCTTTGCTGTGAGTAGTATAGATTGTGTTTCCATTAACTAAGCCTTCACTCTGTTTTGTTATGCACATCCACCTAATACAAAATACACTTATTAGGAAGTAATGCATTGATCAGAAAAGAGAATGCAATTTTATTTTACTCTAAAGTACTCTGTGTTAACTTGATGCAAACCTTCTCAATACACTTTCCCTATTATTTAGTGTAGTCTACTACCATTTTTATGTGTGTGCCACTGAAGCTGTTGAAGTCAGTATAAGATATATCTCTAACATCACATAATAGAACATCAGGGTTTCATAGCTGTCCAAATCTCAATGCAGTTCCAATGGAAATCCAGTGTAGTAGGTTCTTGAATTCAACCCTACCTTATGTATTCCTTTGCTCTGAGTAGTATAGATTGTGTTTCCAATATGTTAGGCTTCAACGTGTGTAGTTATGCAGATCCACCTAACACAAAATACACGTAATATGATGTATTGCATTGATCAGAAAAGGGAATGCGATATTATTTTACTCCAAATTACTATGCGCTAACATGATGCAACCATTTTGAATACACTTTCCCTATCATTGAGAGTAGTCTGCTACCATTTCTATGTGAGTGCTACTGAGATTGGTGAAGATAGTGTGAGCAATATCTCCAACATCACATAATACAACTTCAATGATACAAAGCAATGGAAAGCTCAAGGTATTTCTAATGGAAATCCAATGTAGTAGGTTCTTGAATTCAACCTCACTTTATGTATTCCTTTGCTGTGAGTAGTATAGATTGTGTTTCCATCAACTAAGCCTTCACTCTGTTTTGTTATGCACATCCACCTAATACAAAATACACTTAATAGGAAGTAATGCATTGATCAGAAAAGAGAATGCAATTTTATTTTACTCTAAAGTACTCTGTGTAAACTTGATGCAAACCTTTTCAATAAACTTTCCCTATTATTTAGTGTAGTCTACTACCATTTTTATGTGTGTGCCACTGAAGTTGTTGAAGTCAGTATAAGATATGTCTCTAACATCACAGGATAGAACACTAGCATTTCATAGCTATACAAATCTCAATGCATTTCCAATGGAAACCCAATGTAGTAGGTTCTTGAATTCAACCTTACCTTATATATTTCTTTGCTCTAAGTAGTATAGATAGTGTTTCCAGTATGTTAGCCTTCACCCTGTATAGTTATGCACATCCACCTAACACAAAATACACATAATAGAAAGTATTGCATTGATCAGTAAAGAGAATGCAATATTATTTTGCTCTAAAGTACTATGTGCTAACTTGATGCAACCCTTTTGAATATACTTTCCCTATGATTTAGAGTAGTCTGCTAACATTTCTATGTGAGTGCGACTGAGATTGGTGAAGATAGTGTGAGCATTATCTCCAACATCAGATAATACAACTTCAATGATTCAAAGTAATGGAAAGCTCCAGGTAGTTCCATTGGAAATCCAATGTAGTAGGTTCTTGAATTCATTCTCACTTTATGTATTCCTTTGCTGTGAGTAGTATAGATTGTGTTTCCATTAACGAAGCCTTCACTCTGTTTTGTTATGCACATCCACCTAATACAAAGTACACATAATAGGAAGTAATGCATTGATCAGAAAAGAGAATGCAATTTTATTTTACACTAAAGTACGCTGTGTTAACTTGATGCAAAAGTTTTTAATACACTTTCCCTATCATTTAGTATAGTCCACTACCATTTTTATGTGTGTGCCACTGAAGTTGTTGAAGTCAGTATAAGATATATCTCTAACATCACAAGATAGAACACCAGCATTTCATAGCTATACAAATCTCAATGCATTTCCAATGGAAATCCAATGTAGTAGGTTCTTGAATTCAACCTTACCTTATATATTCCTTTGCTCTAAGTAGTATAGATAGTGTTTCCAGTACGTTAGCCTTCACCCTGTATAGTTATGCACATCCACCTAACACAAAATACACATAATAGTAAGTATTGCATTGATCAGAAAAGAGAATGCAATATTATTTTGCTCTAAAGTACTATGTGCTAACTTGATGCAACCCTTTTGAATACAGTTTCCCTGTCATTGAGAGTAGTCTGCTACCATTTCTATGTGAGTGCTACTGAGATTGGTGAAGATAGTGTGAGCAATATCTCCAACATCACATAATACAACTTCAATGATACAAAGCAATGGAAAGCTCAAGGTAGTTCTCATGTAAATGCAATACACGAGTTTCTTGAATTCAACCTCACTTGATGTATTCCTTTGCTGTGAGTAGTATAGATTGTGTTTCCATTAACTAAGCCTTCACTCTGTTTTGCTATGCACATCCACCTAACACAAAATACACATAATAGGAAGTAATGATTTGATCAGAAAAGAGAATGCAATTTTATTTTACTCTAAAGTACTCTGTGTTAACTTGATGCAAACCTTTTTCAATACACTTTCCCTATTATTTAGTGTAGTCTACTACCATTTTTATGTGTGTGCCACTGAAGTTGTTGAAGTCAGTATAAGATATATCTCTAACATCACATAATAGAACATCAGGGTTTCATAGCTGTAGAAATCTCAATACATTACCAATGGAAATCCAATGTAGTATGTTCTTGAATTCAACCTTACCTTATGTATTCCTTTGCTCTGAGTAGTATAGTTAGTGTTTCCAGTACGTTGGCCTTCACCCTGTATAGTTATGCACATCCACCTAACGCAAAATACACATAATAGTAAGTATTGCATTGATCAGAAAAGAGAATGCAATATTATTTTACTCTAATGTAATATGTGCTAACTTGATGCAAACCTTTTGAATATACTTTCTCTATGATTTAGAGTAGTCTGCTACCGTTTCTATGTGAGTGCTACTGAGATTGGTGAAGATAGTGTGAGCATTATCTCCAACATCACATAATACAACTTCAATGATTCCAAGTAATGGAAAGCTCAAGGTAGTGCCAATGGAAATCATATGTAGTAGGTTATGAATTCAACCTTACCTTATGTATTTCTTTGCTCTGAGTTGTATAGATTGTGTTTCCAATAAATTAGCCTTCACCCTGTATAGTTATGCAGATCCACATAACAGAAAATAGACATAATAGTACGTATTGCATTGATCAGAAAAGAGAATGCAATATAATTTTACTCTAAAGTACTATGTGCTAACTTGATGCAACCCTTTTGAATACACTTTCCCTATCATTGAGAGTAGTCTTCTACCCTTTCTATGTGAGTGGTACTGAGATTGGTGAAGATAGTGTGAGCAATATCTCCAACATCGCATAATACAACTTCAATGATTCAAAGTAATGGAAAGCTCAAGGTAGTTCTAAAGGAAATCCAATTTAGTAGGTTGTTGAATTCAACCTCACTTTATGTATTCCTTTGCTGTGAGTAGTATAGATTGTGTTTCCATTAACTAAGCCTTCACTCTGTTTTGTTATGCACATCCACCTAATACAAAATACACATAATAGGAAGAAATGCATTGATCAGAAAACAGAATGCAATTTTGTTTTACTCTAAAGTACTCTGTGTTAACTTGATGCAAACCTTTTCAATACACTTCCCCTATTATTTAGTATAGTCTACTACCATTTTTATGTGTGTGCCACTGAAGTTGTTGAAGTCAGTATAAGATATATCTCTAACATCACATAATAGAACATCAGGGTTTCATAGCTATACAAATGTCAATACATTTCCAATGGAAATCCAATGTAGTAGGTTCTTGAATTCATCCTTACCTTATGTATTCCTTTGCTCTGAGTAGTATAGTTAGTTTTTCCCGTACGTTGGCCTTCACCCTGTATAGTTATGCACATCCACCTAACCCAAAATACACATAATAGTAAGTATTGCATTGATCAGAAAAGAGAATGCAATATTATTTTACTCTAAAGTACTATGTGCTAACTTGATGCAACCCTTTTGAATATACTTTCTCTATGATTTAGAGTAGTCTGCTACCGTTTCTATGTGAGTGCTACTGAGATTGTTGAAGATAGTGTGAGCATTATCTCCAACATCACATAATACAACTTCAATGATTCCAAGTAATGGAAAGCTCAAGGTAGTGCCAATGGAAATCCAATTTAGTAGGTTCTTGAATTCAACCTCACTTGATGTATTCCTTTGCTGTGAGTAGTATAGATTGTGTTTCCGTTAACTAAGTCTTCACTCTGTTTTGTTATGCACATCCACCTAATACAAAATACACATAATAGGATGTAATGCATTGATCAGAAAAGAGAATGCAATTTTATTTTACTCTAAAGTACTCTGTGTTAACGATGCAAACCTTTTCAATACACTTTCCCTATTAAGTGTAGTCTACTACCATTTTTATGTGTGTGCCACTGAAGTTGTTGAAGTCAGTATAAGATATATCTCTAACATCACATAATAGAACATCAGGGTTTCATAGCTATACAAATCTCAATGCAGTTCCAATGGAAATCCAATGTCGTAGGTTCTTGAATTCAACCTTACCTTATGTATTCCTTTGCTCTGAGTAGTATAGATAGTGTTTCCAATCTGTTCGGCTTCACCGTGTATAGTTATGCACATCCACCTAACACAAAATACACAGAAGAGTAAGTACTGCATTGATCAGAAAAGAGAATGCAATATTATTTTACTCTAAAGTACTATGTGCTAACTTGATGCAACCCTTTTGAATATACTTTCTCTATGATTTATAGTAGTCTGCTACCGTTTCTATGTGAGTGCTACTGAGATTGGTGAAGATCGTGTGAGCATTATCTCCAACATCACATAATACAACTTCAATGATTCCAAGTAATGGAAAGCTCAAGGTAATGCCAATGGAAATCCAATGTAGTAGGTTATGAATTCATCCTTACCTTATGTATTTCTTTGCTCTGAGTTGTATAGATTGTGTTTCCAATAAATTAGCCTTCACCCTGTATAGTTATGCAGATCCACCTAACACAAAATAGACATAATAGTAAGTATTGCATTGATCAGAAAAGAGAATGTGATATTATTTTACTCTAAAGTACTATGTGCTAACTTGATGCAACCCTTTTGAATACACTTTCCCTATCATTGAGAGTAGACTTCTACCATTTCTATGTGAGTGCTACTGAGATTGGTGAAGGTAGTGTGAGCAATATCTCCAACATCACATAATACAACTTCAATGATTCAAAGTAATGGAATGCTCAAGGTAGTTCTAAAGGAAATCCAATTTAGTAGGTTGTTGAATTCAACCTCACTTTATGTATTCCTTTGCTGTGAGTAGTATAGATTGTGTTTCCATTAACTAAGCCTTCACTCTGTTTTGTTATGCACATCCACCTAATACAAAATACACATAATAGGAAGAATTGCATTGATCAGAAAACAGAATGCAATTTTGTTTTACTCTAAAGTACTCTGTGTTAACTTGATGCAAACCTTTTTAATACACTTTCCCTATCAGTTAGTGTAGTCTTCTCCCATTTTTATGTGTGTGCCACTGAAGTTGTTGAAGTCAGTATAAGATACATCTCTAACATCACATAATAGAACATCAGGGTTTCATAGCTATACAAATCTCAATGCATTTCCAATGGAAATCCAATGTAGCAGGTTCTTGAATTCAACCTTACCTTATGTATTCCTTTGCTCTGAGTAGTGTAGATAGTGTTTCCAGTACGTTAGCCTTCACCATGTATAGTTATGCACATCCACTGAACACAAAATACACATAATTGTAAGTATTGCATTGATCAGAAAAGAGAATGCCATATTATTTTACTCTAAAGTACTATGTGCTAACTTGATGCAACCCTTTTGAATATACTTTCCCTATGATTTAGAGTAGTCTGCTACCGTTTCTATGTGAGTGCTACTGAGATTGGTGAAGATAGTGTGAGCATTATCTCCAACATCACATAATACAACTTCAATGATTCAAAGTAATGGAAAACTCAAGGTAGTTGCAATGGAAATCTAAAGTAGTAGGTTATGAATTCAACCTTACCTTATGTATTTCTTTGCTCTGAGTGGTATAGATTGTGTTTACAATAAATTAGCCTTCACCCTGTATAGTTATGCAGATCCACCTAACACAAAATAGACATAATAGTAAGTATTGCATTGATCAGAAAAGAGAATGGAATTTTATTTTACTCTAAAGTACTATGTGTTAACTTGATGCAAACCTTTTTAATACACTTTCCCTATCATTTAGTGTAGTCCACTACCATTTTTATGTGTGTGCCACTGAAGTTGTTGAAGTCAGGATAAGATATATCTCTAACATCACATAATAGAACTTCAAGGTTTCATAGCTGTACAAATCTCAATGCAGTTCCAATGGAAATCCAGTGTAGTAGGTTCTTGAAATCAACCTTACCTTATGTATTCATTTGCTCTGAGTAGTATAGATTGTGTTTCCAATATGTTAAGATTCACCGTGTATAGTTATGCACATCCACCTATCACAAAATATACATAATAGTATGTATTGCATTGATCAGAAAAGGGAATGCGATATTATTTTACTCTAAATTACTATGTGATAACTTGATGCAACCCTTTTGAATATACTTTCCCTAAGATTTAGAGTAGTCTGCTACCGTTTCTATGTGTGTGCTACTGCGATTGGTGAAGATAGTGTGAGCATTATCTCCAACATCACATAATACAACTTCAATGATACAAAGCAATGGAAAGCTCAAAGTAGTTCTCATGTAAATGCAATGCACTAGTTTCTTGAATTCAACCTCACTTGATGTATTCCTTTGCTGTGTGTAGCATAGATTGTGTTTCCATTAACTAAGCCTTCACTCTGTCTTGCTATGCACATCCACCTAACACAAAATACACATAATAGGAAGTAATGCATTGATCAGAAAAGAGAATGCAATTTTATTTTACTCTAAAGTACTCTGTGTTAACTTGATGCAAACCTTTTCAATACACTTTCCCTATTATTTAGTGTAGTCTACTACCATTTTTATGTGTGCGCCACTGAAGTTGTTGAAGTCAGTATAAGATATAACTCTAACATCACATAATAGAACATTAGGGTTTCATAGCTAGACAAATCTCAATGCAGTTCCAATGGAAATCCAATGTAGTAGGCTCTTGAATTCAACCTTACCTTATGTATTCCTTTGCTCTGAGTAGTATAGATAGTGTTTCCAGTACGTTAGCCTTCACCCTGTATAGTTATGCACATCCACCTAACACAAAATACACATAATAGTAAGTATTGTATTGATCAGAAAAGAGAATGCAATATTATTTTACTCAAAAGCACTAGGTGCTAACTTGATGCAACACTTTTGAATATACTTTCCCTATGATTTAGAGTAGTCTGCTACCATTTCTTTGTGCGTGCTACTGAGATTGGTGAAGATAGTGTGAGCATTATTTCCAACATCACATAATACAACTTCAATGATTCAAAGTAATGGAAAGCTCAAGGTAGTTCCAATGGAAATCCAATGTAGTAGTTTCTTGAATTCAACCTCACTTTATGTATTCCTTTGCTGTGAGCACTATAGATTGTGTTTCCATTAACTAAGACTTCACTCTGTTTTGTTATGCACATCCACCTAACACAAAATACACATAATTGTAAGTAATACATTGATCAGAAAAGAGAATGCAATATTATTTTAATCTAAAGTACTATGTGTTAACTTGATGCAAAACTTTTTAATACACTTTCCCTATCATTTAGTGTAGTCTACTCCCATTTTTATGTGTGTGCCACTGAAGTTGTTGAAGTCAGTATAAGATATATCTCTAACATCACATAATAGAACATCAGGGTTTCATAGCTGTACAAATCTCAATGCAGTTCCAATGGAAATCCAGTGTAGTAGGTTCTTGAATTCAACCTTACCTTATGTATTCCTTTGCTCTGAGTAGTATAGATTGTGTTTCCAATAAGTTAGGCTTCACCGTGTATAGTTATGCACATCCACCTATCACAAAATATACATAATAGTATGTATTGCATTGATCAGAAAGGGAATGCGATATTATATTACTCTGAATTAGTATGTGCTAACTTGATGCAACCCTTTTGAATACACTTTGACTATCATTGAGAATAGTCTGCCACCATTTCTACGTGAGTGCTACTGAGATTGGTGAAGATAGTGTGAGCAATATCTCCAACATCACAGAATACAACTTCAATGATAGAAAGCAATGGAAAGCTGAAGGTAGTTCTCATGTAAATGCAATGCACTAGTTTCTTGAATTCAACCTCACTTGATGTATTCCTTTGCTGTGAGTAGTATAGATTGTGTTTCCATTAACTAAGCCTTCACTCTGTTTTGTTGTGCACATCCACCTAACACAAAATACACATAATAGGAAGTAATGCATTGATCAGAAAAGAGAATGCAATTTTATTTTACTCTAAAGTACTATGTGTTAAATTGATGCAAACTTTTTGAATACACTTTCCCTAATATTTAGTGTAGTCTACCACCATTTTTATGTGTGTGCCACTGAAGTTGTTGAAGACAGTAGAAGATATATCTGTAACATCACATAATAGAACATCAGGGTTTCATAGCTGTACAAATCTCAATGCATTTCCAATGGAAATCCAATGTAGTAGGTTCTTGAATTCAACCTTACCTTATGTATTCCATTGCTCTGAGTAGTATAGATAGTGTTTCCAGTACGTTAGCCTTCACCCTGTATAGTTATGCACATCCACCTAACACAAAATACACATAATAGTAAGTATTGCATTGATCAGAAAAGAGAATGCAATATTATTTTACTCAAAAGCACTAGGTTCTAACTTGATGCAACCCTTTTGAATATACATTCCCTATGATTTAGAGTAGTCTGCTACCATTTCTTTGTGTGTGCTACTGAGATTGGTGAAGATAGTGTGAGCATTATTTCCAACATCACATAATACAACTTCAATGATTCAAAGTAATGGAAAGCTCAAGGTAGTTCCAATGGAAATCCAATCTAGTAGGTTATGAATTCAACCTTACCTTGTGTATTTCTTTGCTCTGAGTAGTATCGATTGTGTTTCCAATAAATTAGCCTTCACCCTGTATAGTTATGCAGATCCGCCAAACACAAAATACACATAATAGTAAGTATTGCATTGATCAGAAAAGAGAATGCGATATTATTTTACTCTAAAGTACTATGTGCTAACTTGATGCAACCCTTCTGAATACACTTTCCCTATTATTGAGAGTAGTCTGCTACCATTTCTATGTGAGTGCTACTGAGATTGGTGAAGATACTGTGAGCAATATCTCCAACATCACATAATACAACTTCAATGATTCAAAGTAATGGAAAGCTCAAGGTAGTTCCAATGGAAATCCAATGTAGTAGGTTCTTGAATTCAACCTCACTTTATGTATTCCTTTGCTGTGAGTAGTATAATTTGTGTTTCCAATAAATTAGCCTTCACCCTGTATAGTTATGCAGATCCACCTAACACAAAATACACATAATAGTAAGTAATGCATTGATCAGAAAAGGGAATGCAATTTTATTTTACTCTAAGGTACTCTGTGTTAACTTGATGCAAACCTTTTCAATACACTTTCCCTATTATTTAGTGTAGTCTACTACCATTTTTATGTGTGTGCCACTGAAGTTGTTGAAGTCAGTATAAGATATATCTCTAACATCAATAATAGAACATCAGGGTTTCATATCTATACAAATCTCAATGCAGTTCCAATGGAAATCCAATGTAGTAGGTTCTTGAATTCAACCTCACTTTATGTATTCCTTTGCTGTGAGCAGTATAGATTGTGTTTCCATTAACTAAGACTTCACTCTGTTTTGTTATGCACATCCACCTAACACAAAATACACATAATAGTAAGTAATACATTGATCAGAAAAGAGAATGCAATATTATTTTAATCTAAAGTACTATGTGTTAACTTGATGCAAAACTTTTTAATACACTTTCCCTATCATTTAGTGTAGTCTACTCCCATTTTTATGTGTGTGCCACTGACGTTGTTGAAGTCAGTATAAGATATATCTCTAACATCACATAATAGAACATCAGGGTTTCATAGCTGTACAAATCTCAATGCAGTTCCAATGGAAATCCAGTGTAGTAGGTTCTTGAATTCAACCTTACCTTATGTATTCCTTTGCTCTGAGTAGTATAGATTGTGTTTCCAATAAGTTAGGCTTCACCGTGTATAGTTATGCACATCCACCTATCACAAAATATACATAATAGTATGTATTGCATTGATCAGAAAGGGAATGCGATATTATTTTACTCTAAATTACTATGTGCTAACTTGATGCAACCCTTTTGAATACACTTTGCCTATCATTGAGAGTAGTCTGCCACCATTTCTACGTGAGTGCTACTGAGATTGGTGAAGATAGTGTGAGCAATATCTCCAACATCACAGAATACAACTTCAATGATAGAAAGCAATGGAAAGCTGAAGGTAGTTCTCATGTAAATGCAATGCACTAGTTTCTTGAATTCAACCTCACTTGATGTATTCCTTTGCTGTGAGTAGTATAGATTGTGTTTCCATTAACTAAGCCTTCACTCTGTTTTGTTGTGCACATCCACCTAACACAAAATACACATAATAGGAAGTAATGCATTGATCAGAAAAGAGAATGCAATTTTATTTTACTCTAAAGTACTATGTGTTAACTTGATGCAAACTTTTTGAATACACTTTCCCTAATATTTAGTGTAGTCTACCACCATTTTTATGTGTGTGCCACTGAAGTTGTTGAAGTCAGTGTACGATATACCTCTAACATCACATAATAGAACATCAGGGTTTCATAGCGTTAGAAATCTCAATGCAGTTCCAATGGAAATCCAATGTAGTAGGTTACGAATTCAACCTTACCTTATGTATTTCTTTGCTCTGAGTAGTATAGATAGTGTTTCCAGTACGTTAGCCTTCACCCTGTATAGTTATGCACATCCACCTAACACAAAATATACATAATAGTAAGTAATGCATTGATCAGAAAAGAGAATGCAATTTTATTTTACTCTAAAGTACTATGTGTTAACTTGATGCAAACCTTTTTAATACACTTTCCCTATCAGTTAGTGTAGTCGACTACCATTTTTATGTGTTTGCCACTGAAGTTGTTGAAGACAGTAGAAGATATATCTGTAACATCACATAATAGAACATCAGGGTTTCATAGCAGTACAAATCTCAATGCATTTCCAATGGAAATCCAATGTAGTAGGTTCTTGAATTCAACCTTACCTTATGTATTCGTTTGCTCTGAGTAGTATAGATTGTGTTTCCAGTACGTTAGCCTTCACCCTGTATAGTTATGCACATCCACCTAACACAAAATACACATAATAGTAAGTATTGCATTGATCAGAAAAGAGAATGCAATATTATTTTACTCAAAAGCACTATGTGCTAACTTGATGCAACCCCTTTGAATATACTTTCCCTATGATTTAGAGTAGTCTGCTACCATTTCTTTGTGAGTGATACTGAGATTGGTGAAGATAGTGTGAGCATTATCTCCAACATCACATAATACAACTTCAATGATTCAAAGTAATGGAAAGCTCAAGGTAGTTCCAATGGAAATCCAATGTAGTAGGTTCTTGAATTCAATCTCATTTCATGTATTCCTTTGCTGTGAGTAGTATAGATTGTGCTTCCATTAACTAAGCCTTCACTCTGTTTTGTTGTGCACATCCACCTAACACAAAATACACATAGTAGGAAGTAATGCATTGATCAGAAAAGAGAATGCAATTTTATTTTACTCTAAAGTACTATGGGTTAACTTGATGCAATCCTTTTTAATACACTTTCCCTATTATTTAGTGTAGTCTACCACCATTTTTATGTGCGTGCCACTGAAGTTGTTGAAGTCAGTATAAGATATATCTCTAACATCACATAATAGAACATCAGGGTTTCATAGCTTTAGAAATCTCAATGCAGTTCCAATGGAAATCCAATGTAGTTGGTTATGAATTCAACCTTACCTTATGTATTTCTTTGCTCTGAGTAGTATAGATAATCTTTCCAATAAATCAGCCTTCACCCTGTATAGTTATGCAGATCCGCCTAACACAAAATACACATAATAGTAAGTCATGCATTGATCAGAAAAGAGAATGCAATTTTATTTTAATCTAAAGTACTATGTGTTAACAATGCAAACCTTTTTAATACACTTTCCCTATTATTTAGTGTAGTCTACCACCATTTTTATGTGTGTGCCACTGAAGTTGTTGAAGTCAGTATAAGATATAACTCTAACATCACATAATAGAACATCAGGGTTTCATAGCTTTAGAAATCTCAATGCAGTTCCAATGGAAATCCTTTCTTTGTGAGTGCAACTGAGATTGGTGAAGATAGTGTGAGCATTATCTCCAACATCACAAAATACAACTTCAATGATTCAAAGTAATGGAAAGCTCAAGGTAGTTCCAATGGAAATCCAATGTAGTAGGTTATGAATTCAACCTTACCTTGTGTATTTCTTTGCTCTGAGTAGTATCGATTGTGTTTCCAATAAATTAGCCTTCACCCTGTATAGTTATGCAGATCCGCCTAACACAAAATACACATAATAGTAAGTATTGCATTGATCAGAAAAGAGAATGCTAGATTATTTTACTCTACATTACTATGTGCTAGCTTGATGCAACCCTTTTGAATACACTTTCCCTATCACTGAGAGTAGTCTGCTACCATTTCTATGTGAGTGCTATTGAGATTGGTGAAGATAGTGTGAGCAATATCTCCAACATCACATAATACAACTTCAATGATTCAAAGTAATGGAAAGCTCAATGTAGTTCTAATGGAAATCCAATGTAGTAGGTTCTTGAATTCAATCTCAATTTATGTATTCCTTTGCTGTGAGTAGTATAGATTGTGTTTCCATTAACTAAGCTTTCACTCTGCTTTGTTATGCACATCCACCTAGCACAAAATACACATAATAGTAAGTAATGCATTGATCAGAAAAGGGAATGCAATTTTATTTTACTCTAAAGTACTATGTGTTTACTTGATGCAAGTCTTTTTAATACACTTTCCCTATAATTTAGTGTAGTCTTCTACCATTTTTATGTGTGTGCCACTGAAGTTGTTGAAGTCAGTATAAGATATATGTCTAACATCACATAATAGAACATCAGGGTTTCATAGCTATGCAAATCGCAATGCATTTCCAATGGAAATCCAATGTATTAGGTTATGAATTCAACCTTACAGTATGTATTTCTTTGCTCTGAGTAGTATAGAGAGTCTTTCCAATAAATTAGCCTTCACCCTGTATAGTTATGCAGATCCGCCTAACACAAAATACACATAATAATAAGTAATGCATTGATCAGAAAAGAGAATACGATACTATTTTACTCTACATTACTATGTGCTAACTTGATGCAACCCTTTTGAATACACTTTCCCTATCATTGAGAGTAGTCTGCTACCATTTCTATGAGAGTGCTACTGAGATTGGTGAAGATAGTGTGAGCAATATCTCCAACATCACATAATACAACTTCAATGATAGAAAGCAATGGAAAGCTGAAGGTAGTTCTCATGTAAATGCAATGCACTATTTTTTTGAATTCAACCTCACGTGATGTATTCCTTTGCTGTGAGTAGTATAGATTGTGTTTCCTTTAACTGAGCCTTCACTCTGTTTTGTTATGCACATCCACCAAACACAAAATACACATAATAGGAAGTAATGCATTGATCAGAAAAGAGAATGCAATTTTAGTTTACTCTAAAGTACTATGTGTTAACTTGATGCAAACCTTTTTAATACACTTTCCCTATTATTTAGTGTAGTCTTCTACCATTTTTATGTGTGTGCCACTGAAGTTGTTGAAGTCAGTATAAGATATATCTCTAACATCACATAATAGAACATCAGGGTTTCATAACTACACAAATCTCAATGCATTTCCAATGGAAATCCAATGTAGCAGGTTCTTGAATTCAACTTTAACTTATGTATTCCTTTGCTCTGAGTGGTATAGATAGTGTTTCCAGTACGTTAGCCTTCACCCTGTAAAGTTATGCACATCCACCGAACACAAAATACACATAATAGTAAGTCTTGCATTGATCAGAAAAGAGAATGCAATATTATTTTACTCTAAAGTACTATGTGCTAACTTGATGCAACCCTTTTGAATATACTTTCCCTATGATTTAGAGTAGTCTGCGACCGTTTCTATGTGAGTGCTACTGAGATTGGTGAAGATAGTGTGAGCATTATCTCCAACATAACATAATACAACTTCAATGATTCAAAGTAATGGAAAGCACAAGGTAGTTGCAATGCAAATCCAATGTAGTAGGTTATGAATTCAACCTTACCTTATGTATCTCTTTGCTCTGAGTAGTATAGATTGTGTTTCCAATAAATTAGCCTTCACCCTGTATAGTTATGCAGATCCACCTAACACAAAATAGACATAATAGTAAGTTATGCATTGAACAGAAAAGAGAATGCAATTTTATTTTACTCTAAAGTACTCTGTGTTAACTTGATGCATACCTTTTCAATACACTTTCCCCATTATTTAGTGTAGTCTACTACCATTTTTATGTGTGTGCCACTGAAGTTGTTGAAGTCAGTATAAGATATATCTGTAACATCACATAATAGAACATCAGGGTTTCATAGCTATACAAATCTCAATGCAGTTCCAATGGAAATCCAATGTAGTAGGTTCTTGAATTCAACATTACCTTATGTATTCCTTTGCTCTGAGTAGTACAGATAGTGTTTCCAATATGTTAGGCTTCACCGTGTATAGTTATGCACATCCACCTAACACAAAATACACATAATAGTAAGTATTGCATTGATCAGAAAAGAGAATGCGATATTATTTTACTCTAAAGTACTATGTGCTAACTTGATGCAACCCTTCTGAATACACTTTCCCTATCATGGAGAGTAGTCTGCCACCATTTCTATGTGAGTGCTACTGAGATTGGTGAAGATAGTGTGAGCAATATCTCCAACATCAGATAATACAACTTCAATGATTCAAAGTAATGGAAAGCTCAAGGTAGTTGCAATGGAAATCCAATGTAGAAGGTTATGAATTCAACCTTACCTTATGTATTTCTTTGCTCTGAGTAGTATAGATTGTGTTTCCAATAAATTAGCCTAAACCCTGTTTAGTTATGCAGATCCACCTAACACAAAATAGACATAATAGTAAGTATTGCATTGATCAGAAAAGAGAATGTGATATTATTTTACTCTAAATTACTATGTGCTAACTTGAAGCAACCCTTTTGAATACACTTTCCCTATCATTGAGAGTAGTCTGCCACCATTTCTATGTGAGTCCTACTGAGATTGGTGAAGATATTGTGAGCAATATCTCCAACATCACATAATACAACTTCAATGATTCAAAGTAATGGAAAGCTCAAGGTAGTTCCAATGGAAATCCAATGTAGTAGGTTCTTGAATTCAATCTCACTTTATGTATTCCTTTGCGGTGAGTAGTATAGATTGTGTTTCCATTAACTAAGCCTTCACTCTGTTTTGTTATGCACATCCACCTAACACAAAATACACATAATAGGAAGTAATGCATTGATCAGAAAAGAGAATGCAATTTTATTTTACTCTAAAGTACTATGTGTTAACTTGATGCAAACCTTTCTAATACACTTTCCCTATTATTTAGTGTAGTCTTCTACAATTTTTATGTGTGTGCCACTGAAGTTGTTGAAGTCAGTATAAGATATATCTCTAACATCACATAATAGAACATCAGGGTTTCATAGCTATACAAATCTCAATGCATTTCCAATGGAAATCCAATGTAGCAGGTTCTTGAATTGAACTTTAACTTATGTATTCCTTTGCTCTGAGTGGTATAGATAGTGTTTCCAGTACGTTAGCCTTCACCCTGTAAAGTTATGCACATCCACCGAACACAAAATACACATAATAGTAAGTCTTGCATTGATCAGAAAAGAGAATGCAATATTATTTTACTCTAAAGTACTATGTGCTAACTTGATGCAACCCTTTTGAATATACTTTCCCTATGATTTAGAGTAGTCTGCGACCGTTTCTATGTGAGTGCTACTGAGATTGGTGAAGATAGTGTGAGCATTATCTCCAACATAACATAATACAACTTCAATGATTCAAAGTAATGGAAAGCTCAAGGTAGTTGCAATGCAAATCCAATGTAGTAGGTTATGAATTCAACCTTACCTTATATATCTCTTTGCTCTGAGTAGTATAGATTGTGTTTCCAATAAATTAGCCTTCACCCTGTATAGTTATGCAGATCCACCTAACACAAAATAGACATAATAGTAAGTATTGCATTGATCAGAAAAGAGAATGTGAAGTTATTTTACTGTAAATTACTATGTGCTAACTTGAGGCAACCGTTTTGAATACACTTTCCCTATCATTGAGAGTAGTCTGCTACCATTTCTATATGAGTGCTACTGAGATTGGTGAAGATATTGTGAGCAATATCTCCAACGTCACATAATACAACTTCAATGATTCAAAGTAATGGAAAGCTCAAGCTAGTTCCAATGGAAATCCAATGTAGTAGGTTCTTGAATTCAATCTCACTTTATGTATTCCTTTGCGGTGAGTAGTATAGATTGTGTTTCCATTAAGTAAGCCTTCACTCTGTTTTGTTATGCACATCCACCTAACACAAAATACACATAATAGTAAGTAATGCATTGATCAGAAAAGAGAATGCAATTTTATTTTACTCTAAAGTACTATGTGTTAACTTGATGCAAACCTTTCTAATACACGTTCCCTATCATTTAGTGTAGTCTACTACCATTTTTATGTGTGTGCCACTGAAGTTGTTGAAGTCAGTATAAGATATATCTCTAACATCACATAATAGAACATCAGGGTTTCATAGCTGTACAAATCTCAATGCAGTTCCAATTGAAATCCAGTGTAGTAGGTTCTTGAATTCAACCTTACCTTATGTATTCCTTTGCTCTGAGTAGTATAGATTGTGTTTCCAATAAATTAGCCTTCACCCTGTATAGTTATGCAGATCCACCTAACACAAAATACACATAATAGTAAGTATTGCATTGATCAGAAAAGAGAATGTGATATTATTTTACTCTAAATTACTATGTGCTAACTTGATGCAACCCTTTTGAATACACTTTCCCTATCATTGAGAGTAGTCTGCTACTATTTCTATGTGAGTGCTACTGAGATTGGTGAAGATATTGTGAGCAATATCTCCAACATCACATAATAGAACTTCAATGATTCAAAGTAATGGAAAGCTCAAGGTAGTTCCAAAGGAAATCCAATGTCGTAGGTTCTTGAATTCAATCTCACTTTATGTATTCCCTTGCTGTGAGTAGTATAGATTGTGTTTGCATTAACTAAGCCTTCACTCTGTTTTGTTATGCACATCCACCTAACACAAAATACACATCATAGTAAGTAATGCATTGATCAGAAAAGAGAATGCAATTTTATTTTACTCTAAAGTACTATGTGTTAACATGATGCAAACCTTTTTCATACACTTTCCCTATCAATTAGTGTAGTCTACTACCATTTTTATGTGTGTGCCACTGAAGTTGTTGAAGTCAGTTTAAGATATATCTCTAACATCACATAATAGAACATCAGGGTTTCATAGCTATACAAATCTCAATGCATTTCCAATGGAAATCCAATGTAGAAGGTTATGAATTCAACCTTACCTTATGTATTTCTTTGCTCTGAGTAGTATAGATTGTGTTTCCAATAAATTAGCCTTCACCCTGTATAGTTATGCAGATCCACCTAACACAAAATAGACATAATAGTAAGTATTGCATTGATCAGAAAAGAGAATGTGATATAATTTTACTCTAAATTACTATGTGCCAACTTGATGCAACCCTTTTGAATACACTTTCCCTATCATTGAGAGTAGTCTGCTACCATTTCTATGTGAGTGCTACTGAGATTGGTGAAGATATTGTGAGCAATATCTCCAACATCACATAATACAACTTCAATGATTCAAAGTAATGGAAAGCTCAAGGTAGTTCCAAAGGAAATCCAATGTAGTAGGTTCTTGAATTCAATCTCACTTTATGTATTCCTTTGCTGTGAGTAGTATAGATTGTGTTTGCATTAACTAAGCCTTCACTCTGTTTTGATATGCACATCCACCTGTTACAGAATCCACATAATAGGATGAAATGCATTCGTCAGAAAAGAGAATACAATTTTATTTTACTCTGAAGTACTATGTGTTAACTTGATGCAAACCTTTTTAATACACTTTCCCTGTCATTTAGTGTAGTCTACTACCATATTTCTGTGTGTGCCACTGAAGTTGTTGAAGTCAGTATATGATATATCTCTAACATCACATAATAGAACATCAGGGTTTCATAGCTGTAGAAATCTCAATGCAGTTCCAATGGAAATCCTGTGTGGTAGGTTCTTGAATTCAACCTTACCTTATGTATTCCTTTGCTCTGAGTAGTATAGATTGTGTTTCCAATATATTAGGCTTCACCATGTATAGTTTTGCACATCCACCTAACAGAAAATATACATAATATTATGTATTGCATTGATCAGAAAAGGGAATGCGATATTATTTTACTCTAAATTACTATGTGCTAACTTGATGCAACCCTTTTGAATACACTTTCCCTATCATTGAGAGTAGTCTGCTACCATTTCTATGTGAGTGCTACTGAGATTGGTGAAGATAGTGTAAGCAATATCTCCAACATCACATAATACAACTTCAATGATACAAAGCAATGGAAAGCTCAAGGTAGTTCTCATGTAAATGCAATGCACTAGTTTCTTGAATTCAACCTCACTTTATGTATTCCTTTGCTGTGAGTAGTATAGATTGTGTTTCCATTAACTAAGCCTTCACTCTGTTTGGTTATGCATATCCACCTAACACAAAATACATATAATAGTAAGTATTGCGTTGATCAGAAAAGAGAATGCAATATTATTTTACTCTAAAGTACTATGTGCTAACTTGATGCAACCCTTTTGAATACACTTTCCCTATCTTTTAGAGTAGTCTGCTACCATTTCTATGTGAGTGCTACTGAGATTGGTGAAGATAGTGTGAGCAATATCTCCAACATCACATAATACAACTTCAATGATACAAAGCAATGGAAAGCTCAAGGTAGTTCCAATGGAAATCCAATGTAGTAGGTTCTTGAATTCAACCTTACCTTATGTATTCCTTTGCTCTGAGTAGTATAGATTGTGTTTCCAATATGTTAGGCTTCACCGTGTATAGTTATGCACATCCACCTATCACAAAATATACATAATAGGATGTATTGCATTGATCAGAAAAGGGAATGCGATATTATTTTACTCTAAATTACTATGTGCTAACTTGATGCAACCCTTTTGAATACACTTTGGCTATCATTGAGAGTAGTCTGCCACCATTTCTACGTGAGTGCTAGTGAGATTGGTGAAGATAGTGTGAGCAATATGTCCAATATCACACAATACAACTTCAATGATAGAAAGCAATGGAAAGCTGAAGGTAGTTCTCATATAAATGCAATGCACTAGTTTCTTGAATTCAACCTCACTTTATGTATTTCTTTGCTGTGAGTAGTGTAGATTGTGTTTCCATTAACTAAGCCTTCACTCTGTTTTGTTGTGCACATCCACCTAACACAAAATACACATATTAGGAAGTAATGCATTGATCAGAAAAGAGAATGCAATTTTATTTTACTCTAAAGTACTATGTGTTAACATGATGCAAACCTTTTTAATACACATTCCCTATTATTTAGTGTAGTCTACCACCATTTTTATGTGTGTGCCACTGAAGTTGTTGAAGTCAGTATGAGATATATCTCTGACCTCACATAATAGAACATCAGGGTTTCATAGCTTTAGAAATCTCAATGCAGTTCCAATGGAAATCCAATGTAGTTGGTTATGAATTCAACCTTACCTTATGTATTTCTTTGCTCTGAGTAGTATAGATAGTCTTTCCAATAAATTAGCCTTCACCCTGTATAGTTATGCAGATCCGCCTAACACAAAATACACATAATAGTATGTAATGCATTGATCAGAAAAGAGAATGCAATTTTATTTTACTCTAAAGTACTATGTGTTAACGATGCAAACCTTTTTAATGCACTTTCCCTATTATTTAGTGTAGTCTACCACCATTTTTATCTGTATGCCACTGAAGTTGTTGAAGTCAGTATAAGATATATCTCTAACATCACATAATAGAACATCAGGGTTTCATAGCTTTAGAAATCTCAATGCAGATCCAATGGAAATCCTTTCTTTGTGAGTGCAACAGAGATTGGTGAAGATAGTGTGAGCATTATCTCCAACATCACATAATACAACTTCAATGATTCAAAGTAATGGAAAGTTCAAGGTAGTTCCAATGGAAATCCAATGTAGTAGGTTATGAATTCAACTTTACCTTGTGTATTTCTTTGCTCTGAGTAGTATAGATTGTGTTTCCAATAAATTAGCCTTCACCCTGTATAGTTATGCAGATCCGCCTAACACAATATACACATAATAGTAAGTATTGCATTGATCAGAAAAGAGAATGCTATATTATTTTACTTTATATTACTATGTGCTAACTTGATGCAACCCTTTTGAATACACTTTCCCTATCACTGAGAGTAGTCTGCTACCATTTCTATGTGAGTGCTACTGAGATTGGTGAAGATAGTGTGAGCAATATCTCCAACATCACATAATACAACTTCAATGATTCAAAGTAATGGAAAGCTCAAGGTAGTTCCAATGGATATCCAATGTAGTAGGTTCTTGAATTCAACCTCACTTTATGTATTCCTTTGCTGTGAGTTGTATAGATTGTGTTTCCATTAACTAAGCCTTCACTCTGTTTTGTTATGCACATCCATGTAACACAAAATACACATAATAGTAAGTAATACATTGATCAGAAAAGAGCATGCAATATTATTTTAATCTAAAGTACTATGTGCTAACTTGATGCAACCCTTTTGAATATACTTTCCCTATCATTTAGAGTAGTCTGATACCATTTCTATGTGAGTGCTACTGACATTGGTGAAGATAGTGTGAGCATTATCTCCAACATACATAATAGAACTTCAATGATTCAAAGTAAAGGAAAGCTCAAGGTAGTTCTAATGGAAATCCAATGTAGTAGGTTATGAATTCAACCTTACCTTATGTATTTCTTTGCTCTGAGTAGTATAGATTGTGTTTCCAATAAATTAGCCTTCACCCTGTAAAGTTATGCACATCCACCTAACACAAAATAGACATAATAGTAAGTATTGCATTGATCAGAAAAGAGAATGTGATATTATTTTACTGTAAATTACTATGTGCTAACGTGAGGCAACCCTTTTGAATACACTTTGCCTATCATTGAGAGTAGTTTGCCACCATTTCTACGTGAGTGCTACTGAGATTGGTGAAGATAGTGTGAGCAATATCTCCAACATCACACAATACAACTTCAATGATAGAAAGCAATGGAAAGCTGAAGGTAGTTCTCATGTAAATGCAATGCACTTGTTTCTTGAATTCAACCTCACTTTATGTATTTCTTTGCTGTGAGTAGTGTAGATTGTGTTTCCATTAACTAAGCCTTCACTCTGTATTGTTGTGCACATCCACCTAACACAAAATACACATAATAGTAAGTATTGCATTGATCAGAAAAGAGAATGCAATATCATTTTACTCAAAAGCACTAGTTGCTAACTTGATGCAACCCTTTTGAATATACTTTCCCTATGATTTAGAGTAGTCTGCTACCATTTCTTTGTGTGTGCTACTGAGATTGGTGAAGATAGTGTGAGCATTATTTCCAACATCACATAATACAACTTCAATGATTCAAAGTAATGGAAAGCTCAAGGTAGTTCCAATGGATATCCAATGTAGTAGGTTCTGGAATTCAATCTCACTTTATGTATTCCTTTGCTGTGAGTAGTATAGATTGTGTTTCCATTAACTAAGCCTTCACTCTGTTTTGTTATGCACATCCTCCTAACACAAAATTCACATAATAGTAAGTAATGCATTGATCAGAAAAGAGAATGCAATTTTATTTTACTCTAAAGTACTATGTGTTAACTTGATGCAAACCTTTTTAATACACTTTCCCTATCAGTTAGTGTAGTCTACTACCATTTTTGTGTGTGTGCCACTGAAGTTGTTGAAGTCAGTATAAGATATATCTCTAACATCACATAATAGAACATCAGGGTTTCATAGCTGTACAAATCTCAATGCAGTTACAATGGAAATCCAGTGTAGTAGGTTCTTGAATTGAACCTTACCTTATGTATTCCTTTGCTCTGAGTAGTATAGATTGTGTTTCCAATATGTTAGGCTTCACCGTGTATAGTTATGCACATCCACCTATCACAAAATACACATAATAGTATGTATTGCATTGATCAGAAAAGGGAATGCGATATTATTTTACTCTAAATTACTATGTGCTAACTTGATGCAACCATTTTGAATACACTTTCCCTATCACTGAGAGTATTCTGCTACCATTTCTATGTGAGTGCTACTGAGATTGGTGAAGATAGTGTGAGCAATATCTCCAACATCACATAATACAAATTCAATGATACAAAGCAATGGAAAGCTCAAGGTAGTTCTCATGTAAATGCAATGCACTAGTTTCTTGAATTCAACCTCACTTGATGTATTCCTTTGCTGTGAGTAGTATAGATTGTGTTTCCTTCAACTAAGCCTTCACTCTGTTTTGTTATGCACATCCACCTAACACAAAATACACATAATAGGAAGTAATGCATTGATCAGAAAAGAGAATGCAGTTTTATTTTAAGCTAAAGTACTATGTGTTAACTTGATGCAAACCTTTTTAATACACTTTCCCTATTATTTAGTGTAGTCTTCTACCATTTTTATGTGTGTGCCACTGAAGTTGTTGAACTCTGTATAAGATATATATCTAACATCACATAATAGAACATCAGGGTTTCATAGCTTTAGAAATCTCAATGCAGTTCCAATTGAAATCCAATGTAGTAGGTTATGAATTCAACCTTACCTTATGTATTCCTTTGCTCTGAGTAGTATAGATAGTGTTTCCAGTACGTTAGCCTTCACCCTGTATAGTTATGCACATCCACCTAACACAAAATACACATAATAGTGTATTGCATTGATCAGAAAAGAGAATGCAATATTATTTTACTCTAAAGTACTATGTGCTAACTTGATGCAACCCTTTTGAATATACTTTCCCTATGATTTAGAGTAGTCTGCTACCGTTTCTATGTGAGTGCTACTGAGATTGGTGAAGATAGTGTGAGCATTATCTCCAACATCTCATAATGCAACTTCAATGATTCAAAGTAATGGATAGCTCAAGGTAGTTGCAATGGAAATCCAATGTAGTTGGTTATGAATTCAACCTTACCTTATGTATTTCTTTGCTCTGAGTAGTATAGATTGTGTTTCCAATAAATTAGCTTTCACCCTGTATAGTTATGCAGATCCACCTAACACAAAATAGACATAATAGTAAGTATTGCATTGATCAGAAAAGAGAATGTGATATTATTTTACTCTAAATTACTATGTGCTAACTTGTTGCAACCCTTTTGAATACACTTTCCCTATCATTGAGAGTAGTCTGCTACTATTTCTATGTGAGTGCTACTGAGATTGGTGAAGATATTGTAGGCAATATCTCCAACATCACATAATGCAACTTCAATGATAGAAAGCAATGGAAAGCTCAAGGTAATTCTCATGTAAATGCAATGCACTAGTTTCTTGAATTCACCCTCACTTGATGTATTCCTTTGCTGTGAGTAGTATAGATTGTGTTTCCATTAACTAAGCCTTCACCCTGTATAGTTATGCAGATCCGCCTAACACAAAATACACATAATAGTAAGTAATGCATTGATCAGAAAAGAGAATGCAATTTTATTTTACTCTAAAGTACTATGTGTTAACTTGATGCAAACCTTTTTAATACACTTTCCCTATCAGTTAGTGTAGTCTACTACCATTTTTATGTGTGTGCCACTGAAGTTGTTGAAGTCAGTATAAGATATATCTCTAACATAACATAATAGAACATCAGGGTTTCATAGCTATACAAATCTCAATGCATTTCCAATGGAAATCCAATGTAGTAGGTTCTTGAATTCAACCTTACCTTATGTATTCCTTTGCTCTGAGTAGTATAGATAGTGTTTCCAGTATGTTAGCCTTCACCCTGTATAGTTATGCTCATCGACCTAACACAAAATACACATAATACTAAGTATTGCATTGATCAGAAAAGAGAATGCAATATTATTTTACTCTAAAGTACTATGTGCTAACTTGATGCAACCCTTTTGAATATACTTTCCCAATGATTTAGAGTAGTCTGCTACCATTTCTTTGTGAGTGCTACTGAGATTGGTGAAGATAGTGTGAGCATTATCTCCAACATCACATAATACAACTTCAATGATTCAAAGTAATGGAAAGCTCAAGGTAGTTCCAATGGAAATCCAATGTAGTAGGTTATGAATTCAACCTTACCTTATGTATTTCTTTGTTCTGAGTAGTATAGATTGTGTTTCCAATAAATTAGCCTTCACCCTGTATAGTTATGCAGATCCACCTAACACAAAATACACATAATAGTAAGTATTGCATTGATCAGAAAAGAGAATGCGATATTATTTTACTCTAAAGTACTATGTGCTAACTTGATGCAACCCTTTTGAATACACTTTCCCTATCATTGAGAGTAGTCTGCTACCATTTCTATGTGAGTGCTACTGAGATTGGTGAAGATAGTGTGAGCAATATCTCCAACATCACATAATACAACTTCAATGATAGAAAGCAATGGAAAGCTGAAGGTCGTTCTCATGTAAATGCAAAGCACTAGTTTCTTGAATTCAACCTCACTTTATTTCTTTGCTGTGAGTAGTGTAGATTGTGTTTCCATTAACTAAGCCTTCACTCTGTTTTGTTGAGCACATCCACCTAACACAAAATACACATAACAGGAAGTAATGCATTGATCAGAAAAGAGAATGCAATTTTATTTTACTCTAAAGTACTATGTGTTAACTTGATGCAAACCTTTTTAATACACTTTCCCTATTATTTAGTGTAGTCTACCACAATTTTTATGTGTGTGCCACTGAAGTTGTTGAGGTCAGTATATGATATATCTCTAACATCACATAATAGAACATCAGGGTTTCATAGCTTTAGAAATCTCAATGCAGTTCCAATGGAAATCCAATGTAGTAGGTTATGAATTCAACCTTACCTTATGTATTCCTTTGCTCTGAGTAGTATAGATAGTGTTTCCAGTACGTTAGCCTTCACCCTGTATAGTTATGCACATCCACCTAACACAAAATACACATAATAGTGTATTGCATTGATCAGAAAAGAGAATGCAATATTATTTTACTCTAAAGTACTATGTGCTAACTTGATGCAACCCTTTTGAATATACTTTCCCTATGATTTAGAGTAGTCTGCTACCGTTTCTATGTGAGTGCTACTGAGATTGGTGAAGATAGTGTGAGCATTATCTCCAACATCTCATAATGCAACTTCAATGATTCAAAGTAATGGATAGCTCAAGGTAGTTGCAATGGAAATCCAATGTAGTTGGTTATGAATTCAACCTTACCTTATGTATTTCTTTGCTCTGAGTAGTATAGATTGTGTTTCCAATAAATTAGCTTTCACCCTGTATAGTTATGCAGATCCACCTAACACAAAATAGACATAATAGTAAGTATTGCATTGATCAGAAAAGAGAATGTGATATTATTTTACTCTAAATTACTATGTGCTAACTTGATGCAACCCTTTTGAATACACTTTCCCTATCATTGAGAGTAGTCTGCTACCATTTCTATGTGAGTGCTACTGAGATTGGTGAAGATATTGTGAGCAATATCTCCAACATCACATAATGCAACTTCAATGATAGAAAGCAATGGAAAGCTCAAGGTAATTCTCATGTAAATGCAATGCACTAGTTTCTTGAATTCACCCTCACTTGATGTATTCCTTTGCTGTGAGTAGTATAGATTGTGTTTCCATTAACTAAGCCTTCACCCTGTATAGTTATGCAGATCCGCCTAACACAAAATACGCATAATAGTAAGTAATGCATTGATCAGAAAAGAGAATGCAATTTTATTTTACTCTAAAGTACTATGTGTTAACTTGATGCAAACCTTTTTAATACACTTTCCCTATCAGTTAGTGTAGTCTACTACCATTTCTATGTGTGTGCCACTGAAGTTGTTGAAGTCAGTATAAGATATATCTCTAACATCACATAATAGAACATCAGGGTTTCAGAGCTGTACAAATCTCAATGAAGTTCCAATGGAAATCCAGTGTAGTAGGTTCTTGAATTCAACCTTACCTTATGTATTCCTTTGCTCTGAGTAGTATAGATTGTGTTTCCAATATGTTAGGCTTCACCGTGTATAGTTATGCACATCCACCTATCACAAAATACACATAATAGTATTTATAGCATTGATCAGAAAAGGGAATGCGATATTATTTTACTCTAAATTACTGTGTGCTAACTTGATACAACCCTTTTGAATACACTTTCCCTATCATTGAGAGTAGTCTGCCACCATTTCTACGTGAGTGCTACTGAGATTGGTGAAGATAGTGTGAGCAATATCTCCAACATCACATAATACAACTTCAATGATAGAAAGCAATGGAAAGCTGAAGGTCGTTCTCATGTAAATGCAATGCACTAGTTTCTTGAATTCAACCTCACTTTATGTATTTCTTTGCTGTGAGTAGTATAGATTGTGTTTCCATTAATAAAGCCTTCACTCTGTTTTGTTGTGCACATCCACCTAACACAAAATACACATAATAGTAAGTAATGCATTGATCAGAAAAGAGAATGCAATTTTATTTTACTCTAAAGTACTATGTGTTAACTTGATGCAAACCTTTTTAATACACTTTCCCTATTATTTAGTGCAGTCTACCACCATTTTTATGTGTGTGCCACTGAAGTTGTTGAAGTCAGTATACTATATATCTCTAACATCACATAATAGAACATCAGGGTTTCATAGCTTTAGAAATCTCAATGCAGTTCCAATGGAAATCCAATGTAGTAGGTTATGAATTCAACCTTACCTTATGTATTCCTTTGCTCTGAGTCGTATAGATAGTGTTTCCATTACGTTAGCCTTCACCCTGTATAGTTATGCACATCCACCTACAACAAAATACACATAATAGTGTATTGCATTGATCAGAAAAGAGAATGCAATATTATTTTACTCTAAAGTACTATGTGTTAACTTGATGCAAACCTTTTTAATACACTTTCCCTATCAGTTTGTGTAGTCTACTACCATTTTTATGTGTGTGCCACTGAAGTTGTTGAAGTCAGTATAAGATATATCTCTAACATCACATAATAGAACATCAGGGTTTCATAGCTATACAAATCTCAATGCAGTTCGAATGGAAATCCAATGTAGTAGGTTCTTGAATTCAACGTTACCTTATGTATTCCTTTGCTCTGAGTAGTATAGATAGTGTTTCCAGTACGTTAGCCTTCACCCTGTATAGTTATGCACATCCACCGAACACAAAATACACATAATACTAAGTATTGCATTGATCAGAAAAGAGAATGCAATATTATTTTACTCTAAAGTACTATGTGCTAACTTGATGCAACCCTTTTGAATATACTTTCCCAATGATTTAGAGTAGCCTGCTACCAGTTCTTTGTGAGTGCTACTGAGATTGGTGAAGATAGTGTGAGCATTATCTCCAACATAACATAATACAACTTCAATGATTCAAAGTAATGGAAAGCTCAAGGTAGTTCCAATGGAAATCCAATGTAGTAGGTTATGAATTCAACCTTACCTTATGTATTTCTTTGTTCTGAGTAGTATAGATTGTGTTTCCAATAAATTAGCCTTCACCCTGTATAGTTATGCACATCCACCTAACACAAAATACACATAATACTAAGTATTGCATTGATAAGAAAAGGGAATGCGATATTATTTTACTCTAAATTACTATGTGCTAACTTGATGCAACCCTTTGATTACTCTTTCCCTATCATTGAGAGTAGTCTGCTACCATTTCTTTGTGAGTGCTACTGAGATTGGTGAAGATAGTGTGAGCAATATCTCCAACATCACATAATACAAATTCAATGATACAAAGCAATGGAAAGCTCAAGGTAGTTCTCATGTAAATGCAATGCACTAGTTTCTTGAATTCAACCTCACTTGATGTATTCCTTTGCTGTGAGTAGTATAGATTGTGTTTCCTTCAACTAAGCCTTCACTCTGTTTTGTTATGCACATCCACCTAATACAAAATACACATAATAGGAAGTAATGCATTGATCAGAAAACAGAATGCAATTTTATTTTACTCTAAAGTACTATGTGTTAACTTGATGCAAACCTTTTTAATACACTTTCCCTATCAGTTAGTGTAGTCTACTACCATTTTTATGTGTGTGCCACTGAAGTTGTTGAAGTCAGTATAAGATATATCTCTAACATCACATAATAGAACATCAGGGTTTCATAGCTATACAAATCTCAATGCATTTCCAATGGAAATCCAATGTAGTAGGTTCTTGAATTCAACCTTACCTTATGTATTCCTTTGCTCTGAGTAGTATAGATAGTGTTTCCAGTATGTTAGCCTTCACCCTGTATAGTTATGCACATCCACCTAACACAAAATACACATAATACTAAGTATTGCATTGATCAGAAAAGAGAATGCAATATTATTTTACTCTAAAGTACTATGTGCTAACTTGATGCAACCCTTTTGAATATACTTTCCCAATGTTTTAGAGTAGTCTGCTACCATTTCTTTGTGAGTGCTACTGAGATTGGTGAAGATAGTGTGAGCATTATCTCCAACATCACATAATACAACTTCAATGATTCAAAGTAATGGAAAGCTCAAGGTAGTTCCAATGGAAATCCAATGTAGTAGGTTATGAATTCAACCTTACCTTATGTATTTCTTTGTTCTGAGTAGTATAGATTGTGTTTCCAATAAATTAGCCTTCACCGTGTATAGTTATGCAGATCCACCTAACACAAAATACACATAATAGTAAGTATTGCATTGATCAGAAAAGAGAATGCGATATTATTTTACTCTAAAGTACTATGTGCTAACTTGATGCAACCCTTTTGAATACACTTTCCCTATCATTGAGAGTAGTCTGCTACCATTTCTATGTGAGTGCTACTGAGATTGGTGAAGATAGTGTGAGCAATATCTCCAACATCACATAATACAACTTCAATGATAGAAAGCAATGGAAAGCTGAAGGTCGTTCTCATGTAAATGCAATGCACTAGTTTCTTGAATTCAACCTCACTTTATTTCTTTGCTGTCAGTAGTGTAGATTGTGTTTCCATTAACTAAGCCTTCACTCTGTTTTGTTGAGCACATCCACCTAACACAAAATACACATAACAGGAAGTAATGCATTGATCAGAAAAGAGAATGCAATTTTATTTTACTCTAAAGTACTATGTGTTAACTTGATGCAAACCTTTTTAATACACTTTCCCTATTATTTAGTGTAGTCTACCACAATTTTTATGTGTGTGCCACTGAAGTTGTTGAGGTCAGTATATGATATATCTCTAACATCACATAATAGAACATCAGGGTTTCATAGCTTTAGAAATCTCAATGCAGTTCCAATGGAAATCCAATGTAGTAGGTTATGAATTCAACCTTACCTTATGTATTCCTTTGCTCTGAGTAGTATAGATAGTGTTTCCAGTACGTTAGCCTTCACCCTGTATAGTTATGCACATCCACCTAACACAAAATACACATAATAGTGTGTTGCATTGATCAGAAAAGAGAATGCAATATTATTTTACTGTAAAGTACTATGTGCTAACTTGATGCAACCCTTTTGAATATACTTTCCCTATGATTTACAGTAGTCTGCTACCATTTCTATGTGAGTGCTACTGAGATTGGTGAAGATAGTGTGAGCATTATCTCCAACATCACATAATGCAACTTCAGTGATTCCAAGTAATGGATAGCTCAAGGTAGTTGCAATGCAAATCCAATGTAGTAGGTTATGAATTCAACCTTACCTTGTGTATTTCTTTGCTCTGAGTAGTATAGATTGTGTTTCCAATAAATTTGCCTTCACCCTGTATAGTTATGCAGATCCGCCTAACACAAAATATACATAATAGTAAGTATTGCATTGATCAGAAAAGAGAATGTGATATTATTTTACTCTAAATTACTATGTGCTAACTTGATGCAACCCTTTTGAATACACTTTCCCTATCATTGAGAGTAGTCTGCTACCATTTCTATGTGAGTGCTACTGAGATTGGTGAAGATAGTGTGAGCAATATCTCCAACATCACATAATACAACTTCAATGATTCAAAGTAATGGAAAGCTCAAGGAAGTTCCAATGGATATCCAATGTAGTAGGTTCTTGAATTCAACCTCACTTTATGTATTCCTTTGCTGTGTGTAGTATAGATTGTGTTTCCATTAACTAAGCCTTCACTCTGTTTTGTTATGCACATCCACCTAACACAAAATACACATAATAGTAAGTAATACATTGATCAGAAAAGAGCATGCAATATTATTTTAATCTAAAGTACTATGTGCTAACTTGATGCAACCCTTTTCAATATACTTTCGCTATGATTTAGAGTAGTCTGATACCATTTTTATGTGAGTGCTACTGAGATTGGTGAAGATAGTGTGCGCATTATCTCCAACATCACATAATTCAACTTCAATGATTCAAAGTAATGGATAGCTCAATGTAGTTGCAATGGAATTCCAAAGTAGTAGGTTATGAATTCAACCTTACCTGATGTATTTCTTTGCTCTGAGTAGTATAGATTGTGTTTCCAATAAATTAGCCTTCACCCTGTATAGTTATGCAGATCCACCTAACACAAAATAGACATAATAGTAAGTATTGAATTGATCAGAAAAGAGAATGTGATATTATTTTACTCTAAATTACTATGTGCTACCTTGATGCAACCCTTTTGAATACACTTTCCCTATCATTGAGAGTAGTCTGCTACCATTTCTATGTGAGTGCTACTGAGATTGGTGAAGATTTTGTGAGCAATATCTCCAACATCACATAATACAACTTCAATGATAGAAAGCAATGGAAAGCTCAAGTTAATTCTCATGTAAATGCAATGCCCTAGTTTCCTGAATTCAACCTCACTTGATGTATTCCTTTGCTGTGAGTAGTATAGATTCTGTTTCCATTAACTAAGCCTTCACTCTGTTTTGTTATGCACATCCACGTAACACAAAATACACATAATAGTAAGTAATGCATTGATCAGAAAAGAGAATGCAATTTTATTTTACTCT
The DNA here is from genome assembly GCF_030144855.1 of Hypanus sabinus. Taxonomy (NCBI): domain Eukaryota; kingdom Metazoa; phylum Chordata; class Chondrichthyes; order Myliobatiformes; family Dasyatidae; genus Hypanus; species Hypanus sabinus. The sequence continues at coordinate 53,684,738 of NC_082728.1, read as the reverse complement.
AAAGTACTATGTGTTAACTTGATGCAAACCTTTTTAATACACTTTCCCTATCATTTAGTGTAGTCTACTACCATTTTTATGTGTGTGCCACAGAAGTTGTTGAAGTCTGTATAAGATATATCTCTAACATCACATAATAGAACATCAGGGTTTCATAGCTGTACAAATCTCAATGCAGTTCCAATGGAAATCCAATGTAGTAGGTTCTTGAATTCAACCTTACCTTATGTATTCCTTTGCTCTGAGTAGTATAGATTGTGTTTCCAATATGTTAGGCTTCACCGTGTATAGTTATGCACATCCACCTATCACAAAATACACACAATAGTATGTTTTGCATTGATCAGAAAAGGGAATGCGATATTATTTTACTCTAAGTTACTATGTGCTAACTTGATGCAACCCTTTTGAATACACTTTCCCTATAATTGAGAACAGTCTGCCATCATTTCTACGTGAGTGCTACTGAGATTGGTGAAGATAGTGTGAGCAATATCTCCAACATCACATAATACAACTTCAATGATAGAAAGCAATGGAAAGCTGAAGGTCATTCTCATGTAAATGCAATGCACTAGTTTCTTGAATTCAACCTGACTTTATGTATTTCTTTGCTGTGAGTAGCATAGATTGTGTTTCCATTAACTAAGCCTTCACTCTGTTTTGTTGTGCACATCCACCTAACACAAAATACAAGTAGTAGGAAGGAATGCATTGATCAGAAAAGAGAATGCAATTTTATTTTACTCTAAAGTACCATGTGTTAACTTGATGCAAACCTTTTTAATACACTTTCGCTATCATTTAGTGTAGTCTACCACCATTTTTATGTGTGTGCCACTGAAGTTGTTGAAGTCAGTATAAGATATATGTTAAACATCACATAATAGAACATCAGGGTTTCTTAGCTATACAAATCTCAATGCATTTCCAATGGAAATCCAATGTAGCAGGTTCTTGAATTCAACCTTACCTTATGTATTCCTTTGCTCTGAGTAGTATAGATAGTGTTTCCAGTACGTTAGCCTTCACCCTGTATAGTTATGCACATCCACCGAACACAAAATACACATAATAGTAAGTATTGCATTGTTCAGAAAAGAGAATGCAATATTATTTTACTCTAAAGTACTATGTGCTAACTTGATGCAACCCTTTTGAATATACTTTCCCTATGATTTAGAGTAGTCTGCTACCGTTTCTATGTGAGTGCTACTGAGATTGGTGAAGATAGTGTGAGCATTATCTCCAACATCACATAATACAACTTCAATGATTCAAAGTAATGGAAAGCTCAAGGTAGTTGCAATGGAAATCCAATGTAGTTGGTTATGAATTCAACCTTACCTTATGTATTTCTTTGCTCTGAGTAGTATAGATTGTGTTTCCAATAAATTAGCCTTCACCCTGTATAGTTATGCAGATCCACCTAACACAAAATAGAGATAATAGTAAGTATTGCATTGATCAGAAAAGAGAATGTAATATTATTTTAGTCTAAATTACTATGTGCTAACTTGATGCAACCCTTTTGAATACACTTTCCCTATCATTGAGAGTAGTCTGCTACCATTTCTATGTGAGTGCTACTGAGATTGGTGAAGATATTGTGAGCAATATCTCCAACATCACATAATACAACTTCAGTGATTCAAAGTAATGGAAAGCTCAAGGTAGTTCCAATGGAAATCCAATGTAGTAGGTTCTTGAATTCAATCTCACTTTATGTATTCCTTTACTGTGAGTAGTATAGATTGTGTTTCCATTAACTAAGCCTTCACTCTGTTTTGTTGTGCACATTCACCTGACACAAAATACACATAGTAGGAAGTAATGCATTGATCAGAAAAGAGAATGCAATTTTATTTTACTCTAAAGTACTATGTGTTAACTTGATGCAAACCTTTCTAATACACTTTCCCTATTATTTAGTGTAGTCTACCACCATTTTTATGTGTGTGCCACTGAAGTTGTTGAAGTCAGTATAAGATATATCTCTAACATCACATAATAGAACATCAGGGTTTCATAGCTTTAGAAATCTCAATACAGTTCCAATGGAAATCCAATGTAGTAGATTATGAATTCAACCTTACCTTATGTATTTTTTTCTCTGAGTAGTATAGATAGTCTTTCCAATAAATTAGCCTTCACCCTGTATAGTTATGCAGATCCGCCTAACACAAAATACACATTATAGTAAGTATTGCATTGATCAGAAAAGAGAATGCGATATTATTTTACTCTACATTACTATGTGCTAACTTGATGCAACCCTTTTGAATATACTTTCCCTATGATTTAGAGTAGTCTGCTACCATTTCTATGTGAGTGCTACTGAGATTGGTGAAGATAGTGTGAGCATTATCTCCAACATCACATAATACAACTTCAATGATTCAAAGTAATGGAAAGCTCAAGGTAGTTGCAATGGAAATCCAATGTAGAAGGGTATGAATTCAACCTTACCTTATGTATTTCTTTGCTCTGAGTATTATAGATTGTGTTTCCAATAAATTAGCCTTCACCCTGTATAGTTATGCAGATCCAACTAACACAAAATAGACATAATAGTAAGTATTACATTGATCAGAAAAGAGAATGTGATATTATTTTACTCTAAATTACTATGTGCTAACTTGATGCAACCCTTTTGAATACACTTTCCCTCTCATTGAGAGTAGTCTGCTACCATTTCTATGTGAGTGCTACTGAGATTGGAGAAGATATTGTGAGCAATATCTCCAACATCACATAATACAACTTCAATGATTCAAAGTAATGGAAAGCTCAAGGTAGTTCCAATGGAAATCCAATGTAGTAGGTTCTTGAATTCAATCTCACTTTATGTATTCCTTTGCTGTGAGTAGTATAGATTGTGTTTCCATTAACTAAGCCTTCACTCTGTTTTGTTATGCACATACACCTAACGCAAAATACACATAATAGTAAGTAATGCATTGATCAGAAAAGAGAATCCAATTTTATTTTACTCTAAAGTACTATGTGTAAACTTGATGCAAACCTTTTTAATACACTTTCCCTATCATTTAGTGTAGTCTACTACCATTTTTATGTGTGTGCCACTGAAGTTGTTGAAGTCAGTATAAGATGTATCTCTAACATCACATAATAGAACATCAGGTTTTCATAGTTGTACAAATCTCAATGCAGTTCCAATGGAAATCCAGTGTAGTAGGTTCTTGAATTCATCCTTACGTTATGTATTCCTTTGCTCTGAGTAGTATAGATTGTGTTTCCAATATGTTAGGCTTCACCGTGTATAGTTATGCACATCCATCTATCACAAAATACACATAATAGTATGTATTGCATTGATCAGAAAAGGGAATGCGATATTATTTTACTCTAAATTACTATGTGCTAACTTGATGCAACCCTTTTGAATACACTTTCCCTATCATTGAGAGTAGTTTGCCACCATTTCTATGTGAGTGCTACTGAGATTGGTGAAGATAGTGTGAGCAGTATCTCCAACATCACATAATACAACTTCAATGATTCAAAGTAATGGAAAGCTCAAGGTAGTTCCAATGGAAATCCAGTGTAGTAGGTTTCTGAATTCAACCTTACCTTATGTATTCCTTTGCTCTGAGTAGTATAGATTGTGTTTCCAATATGTTAGGCTTCACCGTGTATAGTTATGCACATCCACCTAACACAAAATAGACATAATAGTAAGTATTGCATTGATCAGAAAAGAGAATGTGATATTATTTTACTCTAAATTACTATGTGCTAACTTGAAGCAACCCTTTTGAATACACTTTCGCTATCATTGAGAGTAGTCTGCTACCATTTCTATGTGAGTGCTACTGAGATTGGTGAAGATATTGTGAGCAATATCTCCAACATCACATAATACAACTTCAATGATTCAAAGTGATGGAAAGCTCAAGGTAGTTCCTATGGAACTCCAATGTAGTAGGTTCTTGAATTCAATCTCACTTTATGTATTCCTTTGCTGTGAGTAGTATAGATTGTGTTTCCATTAACTAAGCCTTCACTCTGTTTTGTTATGCACATCCACCAAACACAAAATACACATAATAGTAAGTAATGCATTGATCAGAAAAGAGAATGCAATTTTATTTTACTCTAAAGTACTATGTGTTAACTTGATGCAAACCTTTTTAATACACTTTCCCTATCAGTTAGTGTAGTCTACTACCATTTTCATGTGTGTGCCACAGAAGTTGTTGAAGTCTGTATAAGATATATCTCTAACATCACATAATAGAACATCAGGGTTTCATAGCTGTACAAATCTCAATGCAGTTCCAATGGAAATCCACTGTAGTAGGTTCTTGAATTCAACCTTACCTTATGTATTCCTTTGCTCTGAGTAGTATAGATTGTGTTTCCAATATGTTAGGCTTCACCGTGTATAGTTATGCACATCCATCTATCACAAAATACACATAATAGTATGTATTGCATTGATCAGAAAAGGGAATGCGATATTATTTTACTCTAAATTACTATGTGCTAACTTGATGCAACCCTTTTGAATACACTTTCCCTATCATTGAGAGTAGTTTGCACCATTTCTATGTGAGTGCTACTGAGATTGGTGAAGATAGTGTGAGCAATATCTCCAACATCACATAATACAACTTCAATGATTCAAAGTAATGGAAAGCTCAAGGTAGTTCCAATGGAAATCCAATGTAGTAGGTTCTTGAATTCAATCTCACTTTATGTATTCCTTTGCTGTGAGTAGTATAGATTGTGTTTCCATTAACTAAGCCTTCACTCTGTTTTGTTATGCACATCCACCTAATACAAAATACACATAATAGTAAGTAATGCATTGATCAGAAAAGAGAATGCAATTTTATTTTACTCTAAAGTACTATGTGTTAACTTGATGCAAACCTTTTTAATACACTTTCCCTATCATTTAGTGTAGTCTACTACCATTTTTATGTGTGTGCCACTGAAGTTGTTGAAGTCAGTATAAGATGTATCTCTAACATCACATAATAGAACATCAGGTTTTCATAGCTGTACAAATCTCAATGCAGTTCCAATGGAAATCCAGTGTAGTAGGTTCTTGAATTCATCCTTATGTTATGTATTCCTTTGCTCTGAGTAGTATAGATTGTGTTTCCAATATGTTAGGCTTCACCGTGTATAGTTATGCACATCCATCTATCACAAAATACACATAATAGTATGTATTGCATTGATCAGAAAAGGGAATGCGATATTATTTTACTCTAAATTACTATGTGCTAACTTGATGCAACCCTTTTGAATACACTTTCCCTATCATTGAGAGTAGTTTGCCACTATTTCTATGTGAGTGCTACTGAGATTGGTGAAGATAGTGTGAGCAATATCTCCAACATCACATAATACAACTTCAATGATTCAAGGTAATGGAAAGCTCAATGTAGTTCCAATGGAAATCCAGTGTAGTAGGTTCTTGAATTCAACCTTACCTTATGTATTCCTTTGCTCTGAGTAGTATAGATTGTGTTTCCAATATGTTAGGCTTCACCGTGTATAGTTATGCACATCCACCTAACACAAAATAGACATAATAGTAAGTATTGCATTGATCAGAAAAGAGAATGTGATATTATTTTACTCTAAATTACTATGTGCTAACTTGAAGCAACCCTTTTGAATACACTTTCGCTATCATTGAGAGTAGTCTGCTACCATTTCTATGTGAGTGCTACTGAGATTGGTGAAGATATTGTGAGCAATATCTCCAACATCACATAATACAACTTCAATGATTCAAAGTAATGGAAAGCTCAAGGTAGTTCCAATGGAACTCCAATGTAGTAGGTTCTTGAATTCAATCTCACTTTATGTATTCCTTTGCTGTGAGTAGTATAGATTGTGTTTCCATTAACTAAGCCTTCACTCTGTATTGTTATGCACATCCACCAAACACAAAATACACATAATAGGAAGTAATGCATTGATCAGAAAAGAGAATGCAATTTTATTTTACTCTAAAGTACTATGTGTTAACTTGATGCAAACCTTTTTAATACACTTTCCCTATTATTTAGTGTAGTCTTCTACCATTTTTATGTGTGTGCCACTGAAGTTGTTGAAGTCAGTATAAGATATATCTCTAACATCACATAATAGAACATCAGGGTTTCATAGCTATACAAATATCAATGCAGTTCCAATGGAAATCCAGTGTAGTAGGTTCTTGAATTCAACCTTACCTTATGTATTCCTTTGCTCTGGGTAGTATAGATTGTGTTTCCAATATGTTAGGCTTCACCGTGTATAGTTATGCACATCCACCTATCACAAAATACACATAATAGTATGTATTGCATTGATCAGAAAAGGGAATGCAATATTATTTTACTCTAAATTACTATGTGCTAACTTGATTCAACCCTTTTGAATACATTTTCCCTATCATTGAGAGTAGTCTGCCACCATTTCTATGTGAGTGCTACTGAGATTGGTGAAGATAGTGTGAGCAATATCTCCAACATCACATAATACAACTTCAATGATACAAAGGAATGGAAAGCTCAAGGTAGTTCTCATGTAAATGCAATGCACTAGTTTCTTGAATTCAACCTCACTTGATGTATTCCTTTGCTGCGAGTAGTGTAGATTGTGTTTCCTTTAACTAACCCTTCACTCTGTTTTGTTATGCACATCCACCTAACACAAAATACACATAATAGGAAGTAATGCATTGTTCAGAAAAGAGAATGCAATATTATTTTACTCTAAAGTACTATGTGCTAACTTGATGCAACCCTTTTGAATATAGTTTCCCTATGATTTAGAGTAGTCTGCTACCGTTTCTATGTGTGTGCTACTGAGATTGGTGAAGATAGTGTGAGCATTATCTCCAACATCACATAATACAACTTCAATGATTCAAAGTAATGGAAAGCTCAAGGTAGTTCCAATGGAAATCCAATGTAGTAGGTTCTTAAATTCAATCTCACTTTATGTATTCCTTTGCTGTGAGTAGTATAGATTGTGTTTCCATTAACTAAGCCTTCACTCTGTTTTGTTATGCACATCCACCAAACACAAAATAGACATAATAGTAAGTATTGCATTGATCAGAAAAGAGAATGTGATATTATTTTACTCTAAATTACTATGTGCTAACTTGAAGCAACCCTTTTGAATACACTTTCGCTATCATTGAGAGTAGTCTGCTACCATTTCTATGTGAGTGCTACTGAGATTGGTGAAGATATTGTGAGCAATATCTCCAACATCACATAATACAACTTCAATGATTCAAAGTGATGGAAAGCTCAAGGTAGTTCCTATGGAACTCCAATGTAGTAGGTTCTTGAATTCAATCTCACTTTATGTATTCCTTTGCTGTGAGTAGTATAGATTGTGTTTCCATTAACTAAGCCTTCACTCTGTTTTGTTATGCACATCCACCAAACACAAAATACACATAATAGGAAGTAATGCATTGATCAGAAAAGAGAATGCAATTTTATTTTACTCTAAAGTACTATGTGTTAACTTGATGCAAACATTTTTAATACACTTTCCCTATTATTTAGTGTAGTCTTCTACCATTTTTATGTGTGTGCCACTGAAGTTGTTGAAGTCAGTATAAGATATATCTCTAACATCACATAATAGAACATCAGGGTTTCATAGCTATACAAATATCAATGCATTTCCAATGGAAATCCAATGTAGCAGGTTTTTGAATTCAACTTTACCTTATGTATTCCTTTGCTCTGAGTGGTATAGATAGTGTTTCCAGTACGTTAGCCTTCACCCTGTAAAGTTATGCACATCCACCGAACACAAAATACACATAATAGTAAGTATTGCATTGATCAGAAAAGAGAATGTGATATTATTTTACTGTAAATTACTATGTGCTAACTTGAGGGAACCCTTTTGAATACACTTTCCCTATCATTGAGAGTAGTCTGCTACCATTTCTATGTGAGTGCTACTGAGATTGGTGAAGATATTGTGAGCAATATCTCCAACATCACATAATACAACTTCAATGATTCAAAGTAATGGAAAGCTCAAGGTAGTTCCAATGGAAATCCAATGTAGTAGGTTCTTGAATTCAATCTCACTTTATGTATTCCTTTGCTGTGAGTAGTATAGATTGTGTTTCCATTAACTAAGCCTTCACTCTGTTTTGTTATGCACATCCAGCTAACACAAAATACACATACTATTAAGGAATGCATTGATCAGAAAAGAGAATGCAATTTTATTTTACTCTAAAGTTCTATGTGTTAACTTGATGCAAACCTTTTTAATACAGTTTCCCTATCATTTAGTGTAGTCTACTACCATTTTTATGTGTGTGCCACTGAAGTTGTTGAAGTCAGTATAAGATATATCTCTAACATCACATAATAGAACATCAGGGTTTCATAGCTATACAAATCTCAATGCAGTTCCAATGGAAATCCAGTGTAGTAGGTTCTTGAATTCAACCTCACTTGATGTATTCCTTTGCTGCGAGTAGTATAGATTGTGTTTCCTTTAACTAAGCCTTCACTCTGTTTTGTTATGCACATCCACCTAACACAAAATACACATGATAGTAAGTATTGCATTGATCAGAAAAGGGAATGCAATATTATTTTACTCTAAATTACTATGTGCTAACTTGATTCAACCCTTTTGAATACATTTTCCCTATCATTGAGAGTAGTCTGCCACCATTTCTATGTGAGTGCTACTGAGATTGGTGAAGATAGTGTGAGCAATATCTCCAACATCACATAATACAACTTCAATGATACAAAGGAATGGAAAGCTCAAGGTAGTTCCAATGGAAATCCAATGTAGTAGGTTCTTAAATTCAATCTCACTTTATGTATTCCTTTGCTGTGAGTAGTATAGATTGTGTTTCCATTAACTAAGCCTTCACTCTGTTTTGTTATGCACATACACCTAACACAAAATACACATAATAGTAAGTAATGCATTGATCAGAAAAGAGAATGCAATTTTATTTTACTCTAAAGTACTATGTGTTAACTTGATGCAAACCTTTTTAATACACTTTCCCTATCATTTAGTGTAGTCTACTACCATTTTTATGTGTGTGCCACTGAAGTTGTTGAAGTCAGTATAAGATGTATCTCCAACATCACATAATACAACTTCAATGATTCAAAGTAATGGAAAGCTCAAGGTAGTTGCAATGGAAATCCAATGTAGAAGGGTATGAATTCAACCTTACCTTATGTATTCCTTTGCTCTGAGTAGTATAGATTGTGTTTCCAATATGTTAGGCTTCACCGTGTATAGTTATGCACATCCACCGAACACAAAATACACATAATAGTAAGTATTGCATTGATCAGAAAAGAGAATGCAATATTATTTTACTCTAAAGTACTATGTGCTAACTTGATGCAACCCTTTTGAATATACTTTCCCTGTGATTTAGAGTAGTCTGCTGCCGTTTCTATGTGAGTGCTACTGAGATTGGTGAAGATAGTGTGAGCATTATCTCCAACATCACATAATACAACTTCAATGATTCAAAGTAATGGAAAGCTCAAGGTAGTTGCAATGGACATCCAATGTAGTAGGTTATGAATTCAACCTTACCTTATGTATTTCTTTGCTCTGAGTAGTATAGATTGTGTTTCCAATAAATTAGCCTTCACCCTGTATAGTTATGCAGATCCACCTAACACAAAATAGACATAATTGTAAGTATTGCATTGATCAGAAAAGAGAATGTGATATTATTTTACTCTAAATTACTATGTGCTAACTTGATGCAACCCTTTTGAATACACTTTCCCTATCATTGAGAGTAGTCTGCTACCATTTCTATGTGAGTGCTACTGAGATTGGTGAAGATAGTGTGCGCAATATCTCCAACATCACATAATACAACTACAATGATTCAAAGTAATGGAAAGCTCAAGGTAGTTCCAATGGAAATCCAATGTAGTAGGTTCTTGAATTCAATCTCACTTCATGTATTCCTTTGCTGTTGGTAGTATAGATAGTGTTTCCATTAACTGAGCCTTCACTCTGTTTTGTTATGCACATCCACCTAACACAAAATACACATAATAGTAAGTAATGCATTGATCAGAAAAGAGAATGCAATTTTATTTTACTCTAAAGTACTATGTGTTAACTTGATGCAAACCTTTTTAATACAATTTCCCTATCATTTAGTGTAGTCTACTACCATTTTTATGTGTGTGCCACTGAAGTTGTTGAAGTCAGTATAAGATATATCTCTAACATCACATAATAGAACATCAGGGTTTCATAGCTGTACAAATCTCAATGCAGTTCCAATGGAAATCCAGTGTAGTAGGTTCTTGAATTCAACCTTACCTTATGTATTCCTTTGCTCTGAGTAGTATAGATTGTGTTTCCAATATGTTGGGCTTGACCGTGTATAGTTATGCACATCCACCTATCACAAAATACACATAATAGTATGTATTGCATTGATCAGAAAAGAGAATGCGATATTATTTTACTCTAAAGTACTATGTGCTAACTTGATGCAACCCTTTTGAATACACTTTCCCTATCATTGAGAGTAGTCTGCCACCATGTCTGTGTGAGTGCTACTGAGATTGGTGAAGATAGTGTGAGCAATATCTCCAACATCACATAATACAATTTCAATGATACAAAGGAATGGAAAGCTCAAGGTAGTTCTCATGTAAATGCAATGCACTAGTTTCTTGAATTCAACCAGACTTGATGTATTCCTTTGCTGTGAGTAGTATAGATTGTGTTTCCTTAAACTAAGCCTTCACTCTGTTTTGTTATGCACATCCAACTAACACAAAATACACATAATAGGAAGTAAAGCATTGATCAGAAAAGAGAATGCAATTTTATTTTACTCAAAAGTACTATGTGTTAACTTGATGCAAACCTTTTTAATACACTTTCCCTATTATTTAGTGTAGTCTTCTACCATTTTTATGTGTGTGCCACTGAAGTTGTTGAAGTCAGTATAAGATATATCTCTAACATCACATAATAGAACATCAGGGTTTCATAGCTATACAAATCTCAATGCATTTCCAATGGAAATCCAATGTAGCAGGTTCTTGAATTCAACCTTACCTTATGTATTCCTTTGCTCTGAGTAGTATAGATAGTGTTTCCAGTACGTTAGCCTTCACCCTGTATAGTTATGCACATCCACCTAACACAAAATACACATAATAGTAAGTATTGCATTGATCAGAAAAGAGAATGCAATATTATTTTACTCTAAAGTACTATGTGCTAACTTGATGCAGCCCTTTTGAATATACTTTCCCTATGATTTAGAGTCGTCTGCTACCGTTTCTATGTGAGTGCTACTGAGATTGGTGAAGATAGTGTGAGCATTATCTCCAACATCACATAATACAACTTCAATGATTCAAAGTAATGGAAAGCTCAAGGTAGTTGCAATGGAAATCCAATGTATTAGGTTATGAATTCAACCTTACCTTATGTATTTCTTTGCTCTGAGTAGTATAGATTGTGTTTCCAATAAATTAGCCTTCACCCTGTATAGTTATGCAGATCCACCTAACACAAAATAGACATAATAGTAAGTATTGCATTGATCAGAAAAGAGAATGTGATATTATTTTACTGTAAATTACTATGTGCTAACTTGATGCAACCCTTTTGAATACACTTTCCCTATCATTGAGAGTGGTCTGCTACCATTTCTATGTGAGTGCTACTGAGATTGGTGAAGATATTGTGAGCAATATCTCCAACATCACATAATACAACTTCAATGATTCAAAGTAATGGAAATCTCAAGGTAGGTCCAATGGAAATCCAATGTAGTAGGTTCTTGAATTCAATCTCACTTTATGTATTCCTTTGCTGTGAGTAGTATAGATTGTGTTTCCATTAACTAAGCCTTCACTCTGTTTTGTTATGCACATCCACCTAACACAAAATACACATAATAGTAAGTAATGCATTGATCAGAAAAGAGAATGCAATTTTATTTTACTCTAAAGTACTATGTGTTAACTTGATGCAAACCTTTTTAATACACTTTCCCTATCAGTTAGTGTAGTCTACTACCATTTTTATGTGTGTGCCACTGAAGTTGTTGAAGTCAGTATAAGCTATATATCTCTAACATCACATAATAGAACATCAGGGTTTCATAGCTATACAAATCTCAATGCATTTCCAATGGAAATCCAATGTAGTAAGTTCTTGAATTCAACCTTACTTTATGTATTCCTTTGCTGTGAGTAGTATAGATTGTGTTTCCATTAACTAAGCCGTCACCCTGTATAGTTATGCACATCCACCTAACACAAAATACACATAACAGTAAGTATTGCATTGATCAGAAAAGAGCATGCAATATTATTTTAATCTAAAGTACTGTGTGCTAACTTGATGCAACCCTTTTGAATATACTTTCCCGATCATTTAGAATAGTCTGATACCATTTCTATGTGAGTGCTACTGAGATTGGTGAAGATAGTGTGAGCAATATCTCCAACATCACATAATACAACTTCAATGATACAAAGGAATGGAAAGCTCAAGGTAGTTCTCATGTAAATGCAATGCACTAGTTTCTTGAATTCAACCTCACTTGATGTATTCCTTTGCTGTGAGTAGTATAGATTGAGTTTCTTTTAACTAAGCCTTCACTCTGTTCTGTTATGCACATCCACATAACACAAAATACACATAATAGGAAGTAATGCATTGATCAGAAAGGAGAATGCAATTTTATTTTACTCTAAAGTACTATGTGTTAACCTGATGCAAACCTTTTTAATACACTTTCCCTATTATTTAGTGTAGTCTTCTACCATTTTTATGTGTGTGCCACTGAAGTTGTTGAAGTCAGTATAAGATATATCTCTAACATCACATAATAGAACATCAGGGTTTCATAGCTATACAAATCTCAATGCATTTCCAATGGAAATCCAATGTAGCAGGTTCTTGAATTCAACCTTACTTTATGTATTCCTTTGCTCTGAGTAGTATAGATAGTCTTTCCAATAAATTAGCCTTCACCCTGTATAGTTATGCAGATCCGCCTAACACAAAATACACATAATAGTAAGCAATGCATTGATCAGAAAAGAGAATGCAATTTTATTTTACTCTAAAGTACTATGTGTTAACTTGATGCAAACCTTTTTAATACACTTTCCCTATCAGTTAGTGTAGTCTACTACCATTTGTATGTGAGCGCTACTGAGATTGGTGAAAATACTGTGAGCAATATGAGCAACATCACATAATACAACTTCAATGATTCCAAGCAAAGTAAAGCTCAAGGCAGTAGTAATGTAAATCCAATGTTCTAGGTTCTTGAATTCAACCTGACCTTATGTATTCCTTTGCTGTGGGTTGTATAGATTGTGCTTCCTTTAACTTAGCCTTCACCCTGTATACTTATGCACAACCAACTAACACAAAATACACATAACAGTGTAATGCATTGATCAGAAAAGCAAATGCAATATTATTTTACTCTAAAGTACTAAGTGCTAACTTGATGCAACCCTTTTGAATACACTTTCCCTATCATTTAGACTAGTCTGCTACCATTTCTATCTGAGTGCTACTGACATTGGTGAAGATAGTTTGAGCAATATCTCCAACATCACATAATACAACTTCAATGATTCAAAGCAATGGAACCTCAAGGTAGTTCTAATGTAAATCCAATGCACTAGTTTCTTGAATTCAACCTCACTTTATGTATTCCTTTCCTGTGAGTAGTATAGATTGTGTTTCCGTTAACTAAGCCTTCACTCTGTTTTGTTATGCACATCCACCTAACACAAAATACACATAATAGTAAGTAATGCATTGATCAGAAAACAGAATGCAATTTTATTTTTCTCTAAAGTACTATGTGTTAACTTGATGCAAACCTTTTGAATACACTTTCCCTATCATTTAGAGTATTCCGCTACCGTTTCTATCTGAGTGCTACTGAGATTGGTGAAGATACTGTGAGCAATATCTCCAACATCACATGATACAACTTCAATGATTCAAAGCAATGGAAAGCTCAAGGTAGTTGTAACGTAAATCTAATGCACTAGTTTCTTGAATTCAACCTCACTTTATGTATTCCTTTGCTGTGAGTAGTATAGATCGTGTTTGCATTAAATAAGCCTTCACTCTGTTTTGTTATGCACATCCACCTAACAGAAAATACACATAATAGTAAGTAATGCATTGATGAGAAAAGAGAATGCAATTTTATTTTACTCTAAATTACTATCTGCTAACTTGATGCAATCCTCTTTAATACACTTTCCCTATTACTTAGTGTAGTCTATTACCATTTTTATGTGTGTGCCACTGAAGTTGTTGAAGTCAGTACAAGCTATATCTCTAACATAACATAATAGAACATCAGTGTTTCCTAGTTATACAAATCTCAAGGCAGTTCCAATGGAAATCCAATGTAGTAGGTTCTTGAATTCAACCTTACTTTATATATTCCTTTGCTCTGAGTAGTATAGATTGTGTTTCCAATACCATAGCCTTCACCCTGTATAGTTATGCACATCCACCTAACACAAAATACACATAATAGTAAGTAATGCATTGATCAGAATAGAGAATGCAATATTATTTTACTCTAAAGTGCTATGTGCTAACTTGATGCAACCCTTTTGAATACACTTTCCCTATCATTTAGAGTAGTCTGCTACCATTTCTATCTGAGTGCTACTGACATTGGTGAAGATAGTTTGAGCAATATCTCCAACATCACATAATACAACTTCAATGATTCCAAGCAATGTAAAGCTCAAGGCAGTAGTAATGTAAATCCAATGTTCTAGGTTCTTGAATTCAACCTGACCTTATGTATTCCTTTGCTGTGGGTTGTATAGATTGTGCTTCCTTTAACTTAGCCTTCACCCTGTATAGTTATGCACAACCAACTAACACAAAATACACATAACAGTAAGTAATGCATTGATCAGAAAAGCAAATGCAATATTATTTTACTCTAAAGTACTAAGTGCTAACTTGATGCAAACCTTTTGAATACACTTTCCCTATCATTTAGAGTAGTCTGCTACCATTTCTATCTGAGTGCTACTGACATTGGTGAAGATAGTTTCAGCAATATCTCCAACATCACATAATACAACTTCAATGATTCAAAGCAATGGAACCTCAAGGTAGTTCTAATGTAAATCCAATGCACTAGTTTCTTGAATTCAACCTCACTTTATGTATTCCTTTCCTGTGAGTAGTATAGATTGTGTTTCCGTTAACTAAGCCTTCACTCTGTTTTGTTATGCACATCCACCTAACACAAAATACACATAATAGTAAGTAATGCATTGATCAGAAAACAGAATGCAATTTTATTTTACTCTAAAGTACTATGTGCTAACTTGATGCAACCCTTTTGAATACACTTTCCCTATCATTTAGAGTATTCCGCTACCATTTCTATCTGATTGCTACTGAGATTGGTGAAGATACTGTGAGCAACATCTCCAACATCACATAATACAACTTCAATGATTCAAAGCAATGGAAAGCTCAAGGTAGTTGTAATGTAAATCCAATGCACTAGTTTCTTGAATTCAACCTCACTTTATGTATTCCTTTGCTGTGAGTAGTATAGATCGTGTTTGCATTAACTAAGCCTTCACTCTGTTTTGTTATGCACATCCACCTAACAGAAAATACACATAATAGTAAGTAATGCATTGATGAGAAAAGAGAATGCAATTTTATTTTACTCTAAATTACTATCTGCTAACTTGATGCAATCCTCTTTAATACACTTTCCCTATTACTTAGTGTAGTCTATTACCATTTTTATGTGTGTGCCACTGAAGTTGTTGAAGTCAGTACAAGCTATATCTCTAACATAACATAATAGAACATCAGTGTTTCCTAGTTATACAAATCTCAAGGCAGTTCCAATGGAAATGCAATGTAGTAGGTTCTTGAATTCAACCTTACATTATATATTCCTTTGCTCTGAGTAGAAGAGATTGTGTTTCCAATACCATAGCCTTCACCCTGTATAGTTATGCACATCCACCTAACACAAAATACACATAATAGTAAGTAATGCATTGATCAGAATAGAGAATGCAATATTATTTTACTCTAAAGTACTATGTGCTAACTTGATGCAACCCTTTTGAATACACTTTCCCTATCATTTAGAGTAGTCTGCTACCATTTCTATGTGAGTGCTACTGAGATTGGTGAACATACAGTGAGTAATATCTCCAACATCACATAATACAACTTCAATGATTCAAAGCAATGGAAAGCTCAAGGTAGTTCTAATGTAAATCCAATGCACTAGTTTCTTGAAATCAACCTCACCTTATGTATTCCTTTGCTGTGAGTTGTATAGATTGTGTTTCCATTAACTAAGCCATCACTCTGTTTTGTTATGCACATCCACCTCACACAAAATACACATAATAGTAAGTAATGCATTGATCAGAAAAGAGAATGCAATTTTATTTTACCCTAAAGTACTATGTGCTAACTTGATGCAAACCTTTTTAATACACTTTCCCTATCATTTAGAGTAGTCTGCTAGCACTTCTATGTGAGTGCTACTGAGATTGGTGAAGATACTGTGAGCAATATCTCCAACATCACATAATACAATATCAATGATTCAAAGCAATGGATAGCTCAAGGTAGTTCTAAAGTAAATCCAGTGCACTAGTTTCTTAAATTCAACCTCACTTTATGCATTCCTTTGCTGTGAGTAGTATAGATTTTGTTTCCAGTACCTTAGCCTTCACTCTGTACAGTTACGCACATCCACCTAACACAAAATACACATAATAGTAAGTAATGCATTCAACAGAGAATAGAGTACAATATTATTTTACTCAAAATTACTATGTGCTTACTTGATGCAACCGTGTTTAATACTCTTTCTCTATCATTTAGTGTACTCTTCTACCATTTTTATGTGTGTTACAGAGGTTGGTGAAGATACTGTGAGCAATATCAGCAACATCACATAATACAACTTCAATGATTCCAAGCAATGTAAAGCTCAAGGCAGTAGTAATGTAAATCCAATGTTCTAGGTTCTTGAATTCAACCTTACCTTATGTATTCCTTTGCTGAGGTTTGTATCGATTGTGTTTCACTTAACTTAGCCTTCACCCTGTATATGTATGCACATCCACCTAACACAAAATACACATAATAGTACGTAATGCATTGATCAGAAAAGAGATTGCAATTTTATTTTACACTAAAGAACTATGTGCTAACTTGATGCAAACCTTTTTAATACACATTCCCTATCATTTAGTGCAGTCTACTACCATTTTTATGTGTGTTGCAGAGGTTGGTGAAGATACTGTGAGCAATATCAGCAACATCACATAATACAACTTCAATGATTCCAAGCAATGTAAAGCTCAAGGCAGTAGTAATGTAAATCCAATGTTCTAGGTTGTTGAATTCAACCTTTCCTTATGTATTCCTTTGCTGTGGGTTGTATAGATTGTGTTTCCTTTAACTTAGCCTTCACCCTGTATAGTTATGCACATCCAACTAACACAAAATACACATAATAGTAAGTAATGCATTGATCAGTAAAGAGAATGCAATATTATTTTCCTCTAAAGTACTATGTGCTACCTTGATGCAACCCTTTTGAATATACTTTCCCGATCATTTAGAATAGTCTGATACCATTTCTATGTGAGTGCTACTGAGATTGGTGAAGATAGTGTGAGCATTATCTGCAACATCACATAATAAAACTTCAATGATTCAAATTAATGGAAAGCTCAAGGTAGTTCCAATGGAAATCCAATGTAGTAGGTTATGAATTCAATCTTACCTTATGTATTTCTTTGCTCTGAGTAGTATAGATTGTGTTTCCAATAAATTAGCCTTCACCCTGTATAGTTATGCAGATCCACCTAACACAAAATACACATAATAGTAAGTAATGCATTGATCAGAAAAGAGAATGCAATTTTATTTTACTCTAAAGTACTATGTGTTAACTTGATGCAAACCTTTTTAATACACTTACCCTATCATTGAGAGTAGTCTGCTACCATTTCTATGTGTGTGCTACTGAGATTGGTGAAGATTGTGTGAGCAATATCTCCAACATCACATAATACAACTTCAATGATACAAAGGAATGGAAAGCTCAAGGTAGTTCTCATGTAAATGCAATGCACTAGTTTCTTGAATTCAACCTCACTTGATGTATTCCTTTGCTGTGAGTAGTATAGATTGAGTTTCTTTTAACTAAGCCTTCACTCTGTTCTGTTATGCACATCCACATAACACAAAATACACATAATAGGAAGTAATGCATTGATCAGAAAAGAGAATGCAATTTTATTTTACTCTAAAGTACTATGTGTTAACCTGATGCAAACCTTTTTAATACACTTTCCCTATTATTTAGTGTAGTCTTCTACCATTTTTATGTGTGTGCCACTGAAGTTGTTGAAGTCAGTATAAGATATATCTCTAACATCACATAATAGAACATCAGGGTTTCATAGCTATACAAATCTCAATGCATTTCCAATGGAAATCCAATGTAGCAGGTTCTTGAATTCAACCTTACTTTATGTATTCCTTTGCTCTGAGTAGTATAGATAGTCTTTCCAATAAATTAGCCTTCACCCTGTATAGTTATGCAGATCCGCCTAACACAAAATACACATAATAGTAAGCAATGCATTGATCAGAAAAGAGAATGCAATTTTATTTTACTCTAAAGTACTATGTGTTAACTTGATGCAAACCTTTTTAATACACTTTCCCTATCAGTTAGTGTAGTCTACTACCATTTGTATGTGAGCGCTACTGAGATTGGTGAAAATACTGTGAGCAATATGAGCAACATCACATAATACAACTTCAATGATTCCAAGCAAAGTAAAGCTCAAGGCAGTAGTAATGTAAATCCAATGTTCTAGGTTCTTGAATTCAACCTGACCTTATGTATTCCTTTGCTGTGGGTTGTATAGATTGTGCTTCCTTTAACTTAGCCTTCACCCTGTATAGTTATGCAGAACCAACTAACACAAAATACACATAACAGTGTAATGCATTGATCAGAAAAGCAAATGCAATATTATTTTACTCTAAAGTACTAAGTGCTAACTTGATGCAACCCTTTTGAATACACTTTCCCTATCATTTAGACTAGTCTGCTACCATTTCTATCTGAGTGCTACTGACATTGGTGAAGATAGTTTGAGCAATATCTCCAACATCACATAATACAACTTCAATGATTCAAAGCAATGGAACCTCAAGGTAGTTCTAATGTAAATCCAATGCACTAGTTTCTTGAATTCAACCTCACTTTATGTATTCCTTTCCTGTGAGTAGTATAGATTGTGTTTCCGTTAACTAAGCCTTCACTCTGTTTTGTTATGCACATCCACCTAAAACAAAATACACATAATAGTAAGTAATGCATTGATCAGAAAACAGAATGCAATTTTATTTTTCTCTAAAGTACTATGTGCTAACTTGATGCAAACCTTTTGAATACACTTTCCCTATCATTTAGAGTATTCCGCTACCGTTTCTATCTGAGTGCTACTGAGATTGGTGAAGATACTGTGAGCAATATCTCCAACATCACATGATACAACTTCAATGATTCAAAGCAATGGAAAGCTCAAGGTAGTTGTAACGTAAATCTAATGCACTAGTTTCTTGAATTCAACCTCACTTTATGTATTCCTTTGCTGTGAGTAGTATAGATCGTGTTTGCATTAAATAAGCCTTCACTCTGTTTTGTTATGCACATCCACCTAACAGAAAATACACATAATAGTAAGTAATGCATTGATGAGAAAAGAGAATGCAATTTTATTTTACTCTAAATTACTATCTGCTAACTTGATGCAATCCTCTTTAATACACTTTCCCTATTACTTAGTGTAGTCTATTACCATTTTTATGTGTGTGCCACTGAAGTTGTTGAAGTCAGTACAAGCTATATCTCTAACATAACATAATAGAACATCAGTGTTTCATAGTTATACAAATCTCAAGGCAGTTCCAATGGAAATCCAATGTAGTAGGTTCTTGAATTCAACCTTACTTTATATATTCCTTTGCTCTGAGTAGTATAGATTGTGTTTCCAATACCATAGCCTTCACCCTGTATAGTTATGCACATCCACCTAACACAAAATACACATAATAGTAAGTAATGCATTGATCAGAATAGAGAATGCAATATTATTTTACTCTAAAGTGCTATGTGCTAACTTGATGCAACCCTTTTGAATACACTTTCCCTATCATTTAGAGTAGTCTGCTACCATTTCTATCTGAGTGCTACTGACATTGGTGAAGATAGTTTGAGCAATATCTCCAACATCACATAATACAACTTCAATGATTCCAAGCAATGTAAAGCTCAAGGCAGTAGTAATGTAAATCCAATGTTCTAGGTTCTTGAATTCAACCTGACCTTATGTATTCCTTTGCTGTGGGTTGTATAGATTGTGCTTCCTTTAACTTAGCCTTCACCCTGTATAGTTATGCACAACCAACTAACACAAAATACACATAACAGTAAGTAATGCATTGATCAGAAAAGCAAATGCAATATTATTTTACTCTAAAGTACTAAGTGCTAACTTGATGCAAACCTTTTGAATACACTTTCCCTATCATTTAGAGTAGTCTGCTACCATTTCTATCTGAGTGCTACTGACATTGGTGAAGATAGTTTCAGCAATATCTCCAACATCACATAATACAACTTCAATGATTCAAAGCAATGGAACCTCAAGGTAGTTCTAATGTAAATCCAATGCACTAGTTTCTTGAATTCAACCTCACTTTATGTATTCCTTTCCTGTGAGTAGTATAGATTGTGTTTCCGTTAACTAAGCCTTCACTCTGTTTTGTTATGCACATCCACCTAACAGAAAATACACATAATAGTAAGTAATGCATTGATGAGAAAAGAGAATGCAATTTTATTTTACTCTAAAATACTATCTGCTAACTTGATGCAATCCTCTTTAATACACTTTCCCTATTACTTAGTGTAGTCTATTACCATTTTTATGTGTGTGCCACTGAAGTTGTTGAAGTCAGTACAAGCTATATCTCTAACATAACATAATAGAACATTAGTGTTTCCTAGTTATACAAATCTCAAGGCAGTTCCAATGGAAATCCAATGTAGTAGGTTCTTGAATTCAACCTTACATTATATATTCCTTTGCTCTGAGTAGAAGAGATTGTGTTTCCAATACCATAGCCTTCACCCTGTATAGTTATGCACATCCACCTAACACAAAATACACATAATAGTAAGTAATGCATTGATCAGAATAGAGAATGCAATATTATTTTACTCTAAAGTACTATGTGCTAACTTGATGCAACCCTTTTGAATACACTTTCCCTATCATTTAGAGTAGTCTGCTACCATTTCTATGTGAGTGCTACTGAGATTGGTGAACATACAGTGAGCAATATCTCCAACATCACATAATACAACTTCAATGATTCAAAGCAATGGAAAGCTCAAGGTAGTTCTAATGTAAATCCAATGCACTAGTTTCTTGAAATCAACCTCACCTTATGTATTCCTTTGCTGTGAGTTGTATAGATTGTGTTTCCATTAACTAAGCCATCACTCTGTTTTGTTATGCACATCCACCTCACACAAAATACACATAATAGTAAGTAATGCATTGATCAGAAAAGAGAATGCAATTTTATTTTACCCTAAAGTACTATGTGCTAACTTGATGCAAACCTTTTTAATACACTTTCCCTATCATTTAGAGTAGTCTGCTAGCACTTCTATGTGAGTGCTACTGAGATTGGTGAAGATACTGTGAGCAATATCTCCAACATCACATAATACAATATCAATGATTCAAAGCAATGGATAGCTCAAGGTAGTTCTAAAGTAAATCCAGTGCACTAGTTTCTTAAATTCAACCTCACTTTATGCATTCCTTTGCTGTGAGTAGTATAGATTTTGTTTCCAGTACCTTAGCCTTCACTCTGTACAGTTACGCACATCCACCTAACACAAAATACACATAATAGTAAGTAATGCATTCAACAGAGAATAGAGTACAATATTATTTTACTCAAAATTACTATGTGCTTACTTGATGCAACCGTGTTTAATACTCTTTTCCTATCATTTAGTGTACTCTTCTACCATTTTTATGTGTGTTACAGAGGTTGGTGAAGATACTGTGAGCAATATCAGCAACATCACATAATACAACTTCAATGATTCCAAACAATGTAAAGCTCAAGGCAGTAGTAATGTAAATCCAATGTTCTAGGTTCTTGAATTCAACCTTACCTTATGTATTCCTTTGCTGAGGTTTGTATCGATTGTGTTTCACTTAACTTAGCCTTCACCCTGTATATGTATGCACATCCACCTAACACAAAATACACATAATAGTACGTAATGCATTGATCAGAAAAGAGATTGCAATTTTATTTTACACTAAAGAACTATGTGCTAACTTGATGCAAACCTTTTTAATACACATTCCCTATCATTTAGTGCAGTCTACTACCATTTTTATGTGTGTTGCAGAGGTTGGTGAAGATACTGTGAGCAATATCAGCAACATCACATAATACAACTTCAATGATTCCAAGCAATGTAAAGCTCAAGGCAGTAGTAATGTAAATCCAATGTTCTAGGTTGTTGAATTC